>NW_025214830.1:31490-39503 GCF_004010195.1 Chiloscyllium plagiosum
GGTACAGCGTGAGGGAAATGTGTCCCGGTGCAGCACGAGGGAAGTGTGTCCCGGTGCAGCGTGAGGGAAGCGCTTCCCGGTACAGCGTGAGGGCAGCGTGTCCCAGTATAGCTCAAGGGATGTGTGTCCCGGTACAGCACAAGGGAAGCGTATCTCGGAACAGCGCAAGGGAACTGAGTCCTGGTACAGCTGAGGGAAGCGTGTCCCAGTACAGCATGAGGGAAGTGAGTCCCGTTACAGCGCGAGGGAAGTGTGTCCTGGTACAGCGTGAGGGAGGCACGACTCGGTATTGCACGAGGGAAGCATGTCATGGTACAGCGCGAGGGAAGTGTGTCCCGGTACAGCGCGAGGGAAATGAGTCCTGGTACAGCGTGAGGAAAATGTGTCCCAGTACAACGCGAGGGAAGCGTGTCCTGTACAGCGCGAGGGAAGCGAGTCCCGGTACAGCGCAAGAGAAGTGAGTCTTGGTACAGCTTGAGGTAAGTGTGTCCCGGTACAGCGCGAAGAAAGCGCGACCCGGTACAGTGTGAGGGAAGTGAGACCCAGTACAGCACGAGGGAAGCGGTCCCGGTACAGAGTGAGGGAGGCATGTCTCGGTATAGCACGAGGGAAGCATGTCCCGGTACAGGGCGAGGGAAGGTCCCGATACAGCGCGAGGGAAGTGTGTCCCAGTACAGCGCGAGGGATGCGCATCCCGATACAGCGCGAGGGAAGTGAGTCCCGGTACAGCGTGAGAGAAGCGCATCCCGATACAGTGCGAGGGAAGTGTGTCCCAGTACAGCGCGAGGGATGCGCATCCCGATACAGCGCGAGGGAAGTGAGTCCCGGTACAGCGTGAGAGAAGCGCATCCCGATACAGTGCGAGGGAAGTGTGTCCCAGTACAGCGTGAGGGAAGTGAGTCCCAGTACAGCACGACGGAAGCGTGTCCCGGTACAACATGAGGGACGTATGTCTCAGTATAGCACAAAGGAAGCATGTCGCGGTACAGCACGAGGGAAGCACGTCCCGGTATAGCGCGAGGGAAGCGTTTCTCGTTATAGTGTGAGGGAAGCATGTCCCGGTACAGCGCGAGGGAAGCAAGTCCCGGCACAGCACGAGGGAAGCGTGTCCTGGCACAGCACGAGGGAAGCATGTCACTAGATAGTGCGAAGGTAGCGCGTCCAAATACAGTGTGAGGGAAGTGAGTCCCAGTGCAGTGTGAGGGAAGCGTTTCTCGGTACAGCATGAGGGAAGCGTGTGCTGGTACAGCGCGAGGGGAGAGCGTCCCGGTACAGCGTGAGGAAAATGTTTCCCAATACAGCACGAGGAGAGTGAGTTCCGGTACAGCATGAGGGAAGTGTGTCCCGGTACAGCACGAGGGAAGCATGTCCTGTACAGCGCAAGGGAAGTGTTTCCCAGTATAGCACAAGGGAAGCCCGCATCCCAGTACAGCGCGAGGGAAATGTTTCTCGGTACAGTGTGAGTGAACCGTGTCCCGCTACAGTGCGAGGGAAGCGCTTCCCAGTACAGCGTGAGGGAAGTGTGTCCTGGTACAGCCTGAGGGAAATGTGTCCCGGTGCAGCACGAGGAAAGTGTGTCCCGGTGCAGCGTGAGGGCAGCGTGTCCCAGTATAGCACGAGGGAAGCGCTTCCCGGTACAGCGTGAGGGCAGCGTGTCCCTGTACAGCGCGAGGGATGTGTGTCCCGGTACAGCGCGAGGAAAGCATGTCCTGTACAGTGCGAGGGAAGAGTTTCCCAGTATAGCACGAGGGAAGTGCATCCCAGTACAGTGTGAGGGAAGTGTGTCTCGGTACAGTGCGAGAGAAGCGCTTCCCGGTACAGTGTGAGGGAAGTGTGTCCCGGTGCAGCGTGAGGGCAGCGTGTCCCAGTATAGCGTGAGGGAAGCGCTTCCTGTTACAGCGTGAGGGCAGCATGTCCCAGTAAAGCTCAAGGGATGCGTGTCCACGTACAGCACGAGGGAAGCGTATCTCGGAACAGCACGAGGGAGCTGAGTCCTGGAACAGCGTGAGGGAAGTGTGTCCCAGTTCAGCATGAGGGAAGTGTGTCCCAGTACAGCGCGTGGGAAGCGTTTCTCGGTACAGCGCGAGAGAAGCAAGTCCAGGTACAGCGTGAGGGAAGCGTGTCCGGCACAGTGCGAGGGAGGCGAGTCCCTGTATAGCGCGTGGGAAGCGCGTCCAGTACAGTGTGAGGGAAGTGAGTCCCGGTACAGCGTGAGGGAAGCATTTCTCGGTACAGCGCGTGGGCAGCGTGTCCCGGTACAGCGCAAGGGAAGCGTGTCCCGGTACTGCGTGAGGGAAGTGTGTCCCGGTACAGCACGAGGGAAGCGCTTCCTGGTACAGCGTGTCCTGGTACAGCGTGAGGGAAGTGTGTCCCGGTACAGCGCGAGGGAAGTGAGTTCCGGTACAGAGTGAGGGCATCGTGTCCCGGTACAGCGCGAGGGAAGTGAGTCCCGGTACAGCGCAAGGGAAGCGTGTCCTGATACAGCACAAGGGAAGCATGTCCCGGTACAGTGCAAGGGAAGCGTATCCCAGTACAGCGTGAGGGAAGTGAGTCCCAGTACAGCACAAGGGAAGCGTGTCCCGGTACAGCGTGAGGGAGGCATGTCTCAGTATAGCACAAGGGAAGCATGTCGTGGTACAGCGCGAGGGAAGCATGTTGTGGTATAGCGCGAGGGAAGAATATCTCGGTATAGCACGAGGGAAATGTGTTTCGGTACAGCGCGAGGGAAACGTGTCCCGGTACAGCGAGAGGGAAGCGAGTCCCCGAACAGCGTGAGGGAGCGCGAGGGAAGCGTGTCCCAGTACAGCATGAGGGAAGTGTGTCTGAGTACAACGAGAGGGAAGTGAGTCCCAGTACAGCGTGAGGGAAGTGTGTCCCAGTACAGTGTGAGGGAGGTGAGTCCCGGTACAGTGAGAGGGAAACGTGTCCCAGTACAGCGCAATGGAAGTGAGTCCCGGTACAGCGTGAAGGAAGTGTGTCCCGGTACAGCGTGAGGGAAGCGCATCCTGGTACAGCGTGAGGGAAGCATGTCTCGGTATAGCACGAGGGAAACGTGTCGCGGTAAAGTGCGAGGGAAGCATGTCCTGGTACGGTGCAAGGGAAGCGCGTCCCAGTACAGTGCGAGGGAAGCAAGTCCCGGTACAGTTCGAGGAAAGCGCATCCGGTACCGTGAGGGAAGTGAGTCCTGGTACAGGGCACGGGAAGCATTTCTCGCTAAAGTGCGAGGGCAGCGTGTCCTGGTACAGCGCGAGGGAAGCGTGTCGCAGTACAGCACGAGGGAAGCGTGTCCCAGTACAGCGCGAGGGAAGCGTGTCCCGGTACAGTGCGAGGGAAGTGAGTCCCGGTACAGCGTGAGGGAAGCATGTCCCGGTACAGCACGAGGGAAGCATGTCCTGTACAGCGCAAGGGAAGTGTTTCCCAGTATAGCACGAGGGAAGCGCATCCCAGTACAGTGTGAGGGAAGTGTTTCTCGGTACAGTGTGAGGGAAGCGTGTCCCGGTACAGTGCGAGGGAAGC
The DNA here is from genome assembly GCF_004010195.1 of Chiloscyllium plagiosum. Taxonomy (NCBI): domain Eukaryota; kingdom Metazoa; phylum Chordata; class Chondrichthyes; order Orectolobiformes; family Hemiscylliidae; genus Chiloscyllium; species Chiloscyllium plagiosum. Next base: position 35,007 of record NW_025214830.1, read on the forward strand.
GCTTCCCGGTACAGCGTGAGGGAAGTGTGTCCTGGTACAGCGTGAGGAAAATGTGTCCCGGTGCAGCACGAGGGAAGTATGTCCCAGTGCAGCGTGAGGGCAGCGTGTCCCAGTATAGCATGAGGAAAGCGCTTCCCAGTACAGCGTGAGGGCAGCGTGTCCCAGTAAGCACGAGGGAAACATGTCGTGGTACAGCGCGAGGGAAGCGTGTCCCGGTACAGCGCAAGGAAACGCATCCTAGTATAGCGCGAGGGAAGCATGTCTCGGTATAGCACGAGGGAAACGTGTCGCGGTACAGTGCGAGGGAAGCGTGTCCCAGTACAGCGTGTGAGAAGCGTGTCCCGGTACAGCACGAGGGAAGCATGTCCTGTACAGCATGAGGGAAGTGTTTCCCTGTATAGCATGAGGGAAGTGCATCCCAGTACAGCGCGAGGGGAGTGTTTCTCGGTACAGTGTGAGGGAAGCATGTCCCGGTACAGTGCGAGGGAAGCGCTTCCCGGTACAGCGTGAGGGAAGTGTGTCCTTGTACAGCATCAGAGAAATGTGTCCCGGTGCAGCACGAGGGAAGTGTGTCCCGGTGCAGCGTGAGGGCAGCGTGTCCCAGTATAGCATGAGGGAAGCGCTTCCCGGTACAGCGTGAGGGCAGCGTGTCCCAGTACAGCTCAATGGATGTGTGTCCCGGTACAGCACGAGGGAAGCGTATCTCGGAACAGCGCGAGTGAACTGAGTCCCGGTACAGCTGAGGGAAGTGTGTCCCAGTACAGCATGAGGGAAGCGTGTCCCAGTACAGCGCGTGGGAAGCGTGTCCCTGTACAGCGTGAGGGAAGCGTTTCCCGATACAGCGTGAGGGAAGCATGTCCCTGTATAGCGCGAGGGAAGCGTGTCCCTGTACAGCGCGAGGGAAGTGTGTCCCTGTACAGAACGAGGGAAGCGTGTCCCGGTACAGTGTGACAGAGGCATGTCTCGGTATAGCACGAGGGAAACGTGTCGCGGTACAGCGCGAGGGAAGCGTGTCCCAGTACAGCGTGAGCGAAGTGTGTCCCGGTACTGCACGAGGGAAGCATGTCCTGTACAGCGCGAGGGAAGTGTTTCCCAGTATAGCACGAGGGAAGCGCATCCCAGTACAGCGCGAGGGAAGTGTGTCCCGGTACAGCACGAGGGAAGCGTGTCCCGGTACAGTGTGACGGAGGCATATCTCGGTATAGCACGAGGGCAGCATGTCGTGGTACAGCGCGAGGGAAGCGTGTCCCGGTACAGCGCAAGGGAACGCATCCTGGTACAGCGCGAGGGAAGCATGTCTCGGTATAGCACGAGGGAAACGTGTCGCGGTACAGCGCGAGGGAAGCGCTTCCCGGTTCAGCACGAGAGAAGCGAGTCTCGGTACAGGGCGTGGGAAGCGTTTCTCGGTACAGCGCGAGGGAAGCAAGTCCAGGTACAGCTCGAGGGAAGCATGTCCAGTACAGTGCGGGGGAGGCGTGTCCCTGTATAGCACGTGGGAAGCGCGTCCAGTACAGTGTGAGGGAAGTGAGTCCCGGTACAGCGTGAGGGAAGCATTTCTCGGTATAGCGCGAGGGCAGCGTGTCCCGGTACAGCGCAAGGGAAGCGTGTCCCGGTACAGCGCGAGGGAAGCGCTACCCAGAACAGCACGAGGGAAGTGAGTCCTGGTACAGCGTGAGGGAAGTGTGTCCCAGTACAGCACGAAGGAAGCACTTTCTGGTACAGCGTGAGGGAAGTGTGTCCCGGTACAGCGAGAGGGAAGTGCTTCCCTTTACAGTGTGAGGGAAGTGTGTCCTGGTACAGTGCGAGGGAAGCGCTTCCCGGTACAGTGTGAGGGAAGTGTGTCCTGGTACAGCGTGAAGGCAGCGTGTCCCAGTATAGCGTGAGGGAGGCATGTCTCGGTATAGCACGAGGGAAACGTGTCACTGTACAGCTCGCGCTAAGCGCGTCCTGGTACAGTGCAAGAGACGCGCGTCCCTGTACAGCGCGAGGGAAGTGTATCCCGGTACAGCGCAAGGGAAGCTCATCCTGGTACAGCGTGAGGGAAGCATGTCTCGGTATAGCACGAGGGAAGCATGTCGCGGTACAGTGCGAGGGAAGCATGTCCTGGTACAGTGCAAGGGAAGCACGTCCCAGTACAGCGCGAGGGAAGCAAGTCCCAGTACAGCTCGAGGAAAGCGCATCCGGTACCGTGAGGGAAGTGAGTCCTGGTACAGGGCACGGGAAGCATTTCTCGCTAAAGTGCGAGGGCAGCGTGTCCTGGTACAGCGCGCGGGAAGCATATCGCAGTACAGCACGAGGGAAGCGTGTCCCGGTACAACGCGAGGGAAGCGTGTCTCAGTACAGCGCGAGGGAAGCGAGTCCCGGTACAGCGTGAGGGAAGCATGTCCCGGTACAGTAGGAGGGAAGCATGTCCTGTACAGCGCAAGGGAAGTGTTTCCCAGTATAGCACGAGGGAAGCGCATCCCAGTACAGCGCGAGGGAAGTGTTTCTTGGTACAGTGTGAGTGAAGCGTGTCCCGGTACAGTGCGAGGGAAGCGCTTCCCGGTACAGCGTGAGGGAAGTGTGTCCTGGTACAGCGTGAGGAAAATGTGTCCCGGTGCAGCACGAGGGAAGTGTGTCCCGGTGCAGCGTGAGGGCAGCGTGTCCCAGTATAGCATGAGGAAAGCGCTTCCCAGTACAGCGTGAGGGCAGCGTGTCCCAGTACGAGGGAAGCGTATCTCGGAACAGCGCGAGGGAGCTGAGTCCCTGTACAGCGTGAGGGAAGTGTGTCCCGATACAGCATGAGGGAAGCGTATCCCTGTACAGCGCGAGGGATGTGTGTCCCGGTACTGCACGAGGGAAGCGTGTCCCGATACAGCGCGAGGGAAGCGGTACCGGTACAGTGTGACGGAGGCATATCTCGGTATAGCACGAGGTAAGCATGTCGTGGTACAGCGCGAGGGAAGCGTGTCCCGGTACAGCGCAAGGAAACGCATCCTAGTATAGCGCGAGGGAAGCATGTCTCGGTATAGCACGAGGGAAACGTGTCGCGGTACAGTGCGAGGGAAGCATGTCCTGGTACAGTGCAAGGGAAGCGCGTCCCAGTACAGCGCGAGGGAAGCAAGTCCCGGTACAGCTCGAGGGAAGCGCGTCCGGTACCGTGTGAGGGAAATGAGTCCTGGTACAGGGCGCGGGAACATTTCTCGCTAAAGTGCGAGGGCAGCGTGTCCTGGTACAGCGCGAGGGAAGCATATCGCAGTACAGCACGAAGGAAGCGTGTCCCGGTACAGCGCGAGGGAAGCGTGTCCCAGTACAGCGCGAGGGAAGCGAGTCCCGGTACAGCATGAGGGAAGTGTGTCCCGGTACAGCACGAGGGAAGCATGTCCTGTACAGCGCAAGGGAAGTGTTTCCCAGTATAGCACAAGGGAAGCCCGCATCCCAGTACAGCGCGAGGGAAATGTTTCTCGGTACAGTGTGAGTGAACCGTGTCCCGCTACAGTGCGAGGGAAGCGCTTCCCAGTACAGCGTGAGGGAAGTGTGTCCTGGTACAGCCTGAGGGAAATGTGTCCCGGTGCAGCACGAGGAAAGTGTGTCCCGGTGCAGCGTGAGGGCAGCGTGTCCCAGTATAGCACGAGGGAAGCGCTTCCCGGTACAGCGTGAGGGCAGCGTGTCCCAGTACAGCTCAAGGGATGCGTGTCCCGGTACAGCACGAGGGAAGCGTATCTCGGACCAGCGCGAGGGAGCTGAGTCCCGGTACAGCGTGAGGGAAGTGTGTCCCAGTACAGCATGAGGGAAACGGATCCCAGTACAACGCGTGGGAAGCATGTCCCTGTACAGCACGAGGGAAGCGTGTCCCGATACAGCGTGAGGGAAGCGTGTTCCTGTACAGCACGAGGGAAGCGTGTCCCGATACAGCGTGAGGGAAGCGTGTCCCTGTACAGCGCGAGGGATGTGTGTCCCGGTACAGCGCGAGGGAAGCGTGTCCCGATACAGCGTGAGGGAAGCGTGTCCCTGTATAGCGCGAGGGAAGTGTATCCCAGTACAGCATGAGGAAAGTGTGTCCCGGTACAGCGCGAGGGAAGTGAGTCCCGGTACAGCATGAGGGAGGCATGTCTCGGTATAGCACGAGGGAAGCATGTCGTGGTACAGCGCGAGGGAAGCGTGTCCCGGTACAGCGGAAGGGAACGCATCCTGGTACAGCGCGAGGGAAGCATGTCTCGGTATAGCACGAGGCAAACGTGTCGCGGTACAGCACGAGGGAAGCGTGTCCCAGTACAGCCTGAGGGAAGCGTGTCCCGGTACAGCACAAGGGAAGCATGTCCTGTACAGCGCGAGGGAAGTGCTTCCCAGTATAGCACGAGGGAAGCGCTTCCCAGTACAGCGCGAGGGAAGTGTTTCTCGGTACAGTGTGAGGGAAGCATGTCTCGGTACAGTGTGAGGGAAGTGCTTCCCAGTACAGTGTGAGGGAAGTGTGTCCTGGTACAGCGTGAGGGAAATGTGTTCCGGTGCAGCACGAGG
>NW_025214830.1:40176-52136 GCF_004010195.1 Chiloscyllium plagiosum
GGTACAGCGCGAGGGAAGCATGTCCCGGTACAGCGCGAGGGAAGCATGTCCCGGTACAGTGCGAGGGAAGCGCTTCCCGGTACAGCGTGAGGGCAGCGTGTCCCAGTACAGCTCAAGGGATGCGTGTCCCGGTACAGCACGAGGGAAGTGTATCTCAGAACAGCGCGAGTGAACTGAGTCCCGGTACAGCTGAAGGAAGTGTGTCCCAGTACAGCATGAGGGAAGCGTGTCCCAGTACAGCGCGTGGGAAGCGTGTCCCTGTACAGCGTGAGGGAAGTGTGTCCCGATACAGCGCGAGGGATGTGTGTCCCGGTACAGTGTGACGGAGGCATGTCTCGGTATAGCACGAGGGAAGCATGTCATGGTACAGCGCGAGGGAAGCGTGTCCCGGTACAGCGCAAGGGAATGCATCCTAGTACAGCGCGAGGGAAGCATGTCTCGGTATAGCACAAGGGAAACGTGTCACGGTACAGCGCGAGGGAAGCGTGTCCCAGTACAGCGTGAGGGAAGTTTGTCCCGGTACAGCACGATGGAAGTGAGTCCCGGTACAGCGCGAGGGAAGTGTGTCCCGGTACATCGTGAGGGAAGTGTATCCCGGTACAGCGCGATGGAAGTGAGTCCCGGTACAGCGCGATGGAAGTGAGTCCCGGTACAGCGTGAGGGAAGCGTGTCCCGGTACAGCGCGAGGGAAGTGTGTCCCGGTACATCGTGAGGGAAGTGTGTCCCGCTACAGCACGAGGGAAGCACTTCCTGGTACAGCGTGAGGGCAGCGTGTCCTGGTACAGCGTGAGGGAAGTGTGTCCCGGTACAGCGCGAGGGAAGTGAGTCCCGGAACAGTGTGAAGGAAGTGTTTCCCAGTATAGCACGAGGGAAGCGCATCCCAGTACAGCGTGAAGGAAGTGTGTCCCGGTACAGCGTGAGGGAAGCGTATCCCTGTTTGGCACGAGGGAAGCGGGTCTCAGTACAGCGCGAGGGAAGCGAGTCCCGGTGCAGCGTGAGGGAAGTGTTTCCCAGTATAGCACGAGGGAAGCGCATCCCAGTACAGCGCGAGGGAAGTGCTTCCCGGTACAGTGTGAGGGAAGTGTGTCCCGCTACAGCACGAGGGAAGCACTTCCTGGTACAGCGTGAGGGCAGCGTGTCCTGGTACAGCGTGAGGGAAGTGTGTCCCGGTACAGCGCGAGGGAAGTGAGTCCCGGAACAGTGTGAAGGAAGTGTTTCCCAGTATAGCACGAGGGAAGCGCATCCCAGTACAGCGTGAAGGAAGTGTGTCCCGGTACAGCGTGAGGGAAGCGTATCCCTGTTTGGCACGAGGGAAGAGTGTCCCGGTACAGCGCGAGGGAAGCGAGTCCCGGTGCAGCGTGAGGGAAGTGTTTCCCAGTATAGCACGAGGGAAGCGCATCCCAGTACAGCGCGAGGGAAGTGTTTCCCGGTACAGTGTGAGGGAAGCATGTCTCGATACAGTGCGAGGGAAGCGCTTCGCGGTACAGCGTGAGGGAAGTGTGTCCTGGTACAGCGTGAGGGAAATGTGTCCCAGTGCAGCACGAGGGAAGCGCTTCCCGGTACAGCGTGAGGGAGGCATGTCTCGGTATAGCACGAGGGAAGCATGTCGCGGTACAGCACGAGGGAAGCACGACCCGGTATAGCGCGAGGGAAGCATTTCTCGTTATAGTGTGAGGGAAGCATGTCCCGGAACAGCGCGAGGGAAGCATGTCCCGGTACAGCGTGAGGGAAGCGAGTCCCGGCACAGCACAAGGGAACGCATCCTGGTACAGCGCGAGGGAAGCATGTCTCGGTATAGCACGAGGCAAACGTGTCGCGGTACAGCCCGAGGGAAGCGTGTCCCAGTACAGCGTGAGGGAAGCGTGTCCCGGTACAGCACGAGGGAAGCATGTCCTGTACAGCGCGAGGGAAGTGTTTCCCAGTATAGCACGAGGGAAGCGCTTCCCAGTACAGCGCGAGGGAAGTGTTTCTCAGTACAGTGTGAGGGAAGCATGTCTCGGTACAGCGCGAGGGAAGCGCTTCCCGGAACAGTGTGAGGGAAGTATGTCCTGGTACAGCGTGAGGGAAATGTGTCCCGGTGCAGCACGAGGGAAGTGTGTCCCGGTGCAGCGTGAGGGCAGCGTGTCCCAGTATAGCGTGAGGGAAGCGCTTCACGGTACAGCGTGAGGGCAGCGTGTCCCAGTAGAGCTCAAGGGATGCGTGTCCCGGTACAGCACGAGGGAAGTGTATCTCAGAACAGCGCGAGTGAACTGAGTCCCGGTACAGCTGAGGGAAGTGTGTCCCAGTACAGCATGAGGGAAGCGTGTCCCAGTACAACGCGTGGGAAGCGTGTCCCTGTACAGCGTGAGGCAAGTGTGTCCCGATACAGCGCGAGGGATGTGTGTCCCGGTACAGCGCGAGGGAAGCATGTCCCGGTACAGTGTGACGGAGGCATGTCTCGGTATAGCACGAGGGAAGCATGTCATGGTACAGCGCGAGGGAAGCATGTCCCGGTACAGCGCGAGGGAAGCATGTCTCGGTATAGCACAAGGGAAACGTGTCACGGTACAGCGTGAGGGAAGCGTGTCCCAGTACAGCGTGAGGGAAGCGTGTCCCGGTACAGCGCGATGGAAGTGAATCCCGGTACAGCGCGAGGGAAGTGTGTCCTGGTACATCGTGAGGGAAGTGTGTCCCGGTACAGCGCGATGGAAGTGAGTCCCGGTGCAGCGTGAGGGAAGTGTTTCCCAGTATAGCACGAGGGAAGCGCATCCCAGTACAGCGCGAGGGAAGTGTTTCCCGGTACAGTGTGAGGGAAGCATGTCTCGATACAGTGCGAGGGAAGCGCTTCGCGGTACAGCGTGAGGAAGGCATGTCTCGGTATAGCACGAGGGAAGCATGTCGCGGTACAGCGCGAGGGAAGTGTGTCCCGGTACATCGTGAGGGAAGCGCGTCTCAGTACAGCGCGAAGGAAGCGAGTCCCGGTACAGCACGAGGGAAGCGTGTCCCAGTACAGCGCGAGGGAAGTGTTTCCCAGTATAGCATGAGGGAAGCGTGTCCCAGTACAGCGCGAAGGAAGCGAGTCCCGGTACAGCACGAGGGAAGCGTGTCCCAGTACAGCGCGAGGGAAGTGTTTCCCGGTACAGTGTGAGGGAAGCATGTCCCGATACAGCGCGAGGCAAGTGTGTCCCAGTACAGCGCGAGGGAAGTGTGTCCCGGTACAGTGTGACGGAGGCATGTCTCGGTATAGCACGAGGGAAGCATGTCATGATACAGCGCGATGGAAGCGTGTCCCGGTACAGCGCAAGGGAATGCATCCTAGTACAGCGGGAGGGAAGCATGTCTCGGTATAGCACAAGGGAAACGTGTTACGGTACAGCATGAGGGAAGCGTGTCCCAGTACAGCGTGAGGGAAGCGTGTCCCGGTACAGCGTGATGGAAGTGAATCCCGGTACAGCGCGAGGGAAGTGTGTCCCGGTACATCATGAGGGAAGTGTGTCCCGGTACAGCGCGATGGAAGTGAGTCCCGGTACAGCGTGATGGAAGTGAGTCCCGGTACATCGTGAGGGAAGCATGTCCCAGTACAGCGCGATGGAAGCGTGTCCCGGTACAGCGCGATGGAAGTGAGTCCCGGTACAGCGTGAGGGAAGCGTGTCCCGGTACAGCGTGAGGGAAGCGTGTCCCGGTACAGCGCGAGGGAAGTGTGTCCCGGTACATCGTGAGGGAAGTGTGTCGCGCTACAGCACGAGGGAAGCACTTCCTGGTATAGCGTGAGGGCAGCGTGTCCTGGTACAGCGTGAGGGAAGTGTGTCCCGGTACAGCGCGAGGGAAGTGAGTCCCGGTACAGCGTGAAGGAAGTGTTTCCCAGTATAGCACGAGGGAAGCGCATCCCAGTACAGCGTGAAGGAAGTGTGTCCCGGTACAGCGTGAGGGAAGCGTGTCCCTGTATGGCACGAGGGAAGCGCATCTCAGTACAGCGCGAGGGAACTGTGTCCCGGTGCAGCGTGAGGGAAGTGTTTCCCAGTATAGCACGAGGGAAGCGCATCCCAGTACAGCGCGAGGGAAGTGTTTCCCGGTACAGTGTGAGGGAAGCATGTCTCGGTACAGTGCGAGGGAAGCGCTTCCCGGTACAGCGTGAGGGAAGTGTGTCCTGGTACAGCGTGAGGGAAATGTGTCCCAGCAGCACGTGGGAAGCGTTTCCCGGTACAGCGTGAGGGAGGCATGTCTCGGTATAGCACGAGGGAAGCATGTCGCGGTACAGCACGAGGGAAGCGGGACCCGGTATAGCGCGAGGGAAGCATTTCTCGTTATAGTGTGAGGGAAGCATGTCCCGGTACAGCGCGAGGGAAGCATGTCCCGGTACAGCGTGAGGGAAGCGAGTCCTGGCACAGCACAAGGGAAGCGTGTCCTGGCACAGCACGAGGGAAGCATGTCCCTGTATAGTGCGAGGGAAGCGCGTCCAAATACAGTGTGAGGGAAGTGAGTCCCAGTGCAGTGCGAGTGAAGCTTTTCTCGGTACAGCGTGAGGAAAGTGTGCCCCAATACAGCACGAGGAAAGTGAGTCCCGGTACAGCGTGAGGGATGTGTGTCCCGGTACAGCGTGAGGGAAGTGTGTGCCAGTACAGCGCGAGGGAAGTGAGTCCCGGTACAGCGTGAGGGAAGTGTGTCCCAATACAGCGCAAGGGAAGTGAGTCCTGGTATAGCGTGAGGGAAGTGTGTCCCGCTATAGCGTGAGGGAAGCGTGTCCCGATACAGCGCGAGGGAGGCGTGTCCCAGTACAGCACAAGGGAGGCGTGTCCCGGTACAGCGCAAGGCAAGTGTGTCCCGGTACAGCGCAAGGGAAGCGTGTCCCGGTACAGCGTGAGGGAGGCATGTCTCGGTATAGCACGAGGGAAGCATGTCGTGGTACAGCGCGATGGTAGGGAGTCCCGGTACAGCGCGAGGGAAGTGTGTCCCGGTACAGCACGAGGAAACGTGTCGCGATACAGTGCGATGGCAGCGTATTCCGGTACAGCGCGAGGGAAGCGCATCCTGGTACAGTGCGAGGGAAGCGCGTCCTGGTACAGCGCAAGGGAAGCGTGTCCGGTACAGTGTGAGGGAAGCATGTCCCGGTACAGTGTGAGGGAAGTGAGTCCCAGTACAGCGTGAGGGAAGCATTTCTCGGTTCAGCGTGAGGGAAACGTGTCTTGGTATGGCGCGAGGGAAGCGTGGCCCGGTACAGCGTCAGGTAATTGAGTCAAGGTACAGCACGAGGGAAGCGTGTCGCGATACAGCGCGAGGGCAGCGTATTCCGGTAGAGCGCGAGGGAAGCGTGTTGCGGTACAGCGCGAGGGAAGCGTGTCCCGATACAGCGCGAGGGAAGTGAGTCCCGGTACAGTAAGAGGGAAGCGTGTCTAGTTATAGCACAAGGGAAGCGGGTCCGGTACAGTGCGAGGGAAGCGTGTCTGGTACAGGCGAGGGAAGCGTGTCTCGGTATCGCGCAAGGGAAGTGTGTCTCGGTATAGCGTGAGGGAAGCGTGTCCCTGTACAGCACGAGGGAAGCGAGTCCCAGTACAGCACGAGAGAAGCATGTCCTGGTACAGCGCAAGGGAACCGTTTCCCAATACAGCGCGAGGAAAGTGCGTCTTGGTACAGCGCGAGGGAAGCGAATCCTGAAACAGCGCGAGGGACGCGCGTCCCGATACAGCATGAGGGAAGCGTGTCTTGGTACAGCGCGAGGGAAGCGAATCCTGAAACAGCGCGAGGGACGCGCGTCCCGATACAGCATGAGGGAAGCGTGTCTTGGTACAGCGCGAGGGAAGCGCGTCCCGGTACAGCATGAGGGAAGTGAGTCCCGGTACAGCGTGAGGGAAGTGTGTCCCAATACAGCGTGAGGGAAGCGTGTCCCGGTACAGCGCGAGGGAAGCGCATCCTGGTACAGTGCGAGGGAAGCGCGTCCTGGTACAGCGCAAGGGAAGCGTGTCCGGTACAGTGTGAGGGAAGCATGTCCCGGTACAGTGTGAGGGAAGTGAGTCCCAGTACAGCGTGAGGGAAGCATTTCTCGGTTCAGCGTGAGGGAAACGTGTCTTGGTATGGCGCGAGGGAAGCGTGGCCCGGTACAGAGTCAAGGTACAGCACGAGGGAAGCGTGTCGCGATACAGCGCGAGGGCAGCGTATTCCGGTACAGCGCGAGGGAAGCGTGTTGCGGTACAGCGCGAGGGAAGCATGTCCCGATACAGCGCGAGGGAAGTGAGTCCCGGTACAATAAGAGGGAAGCGTGTCTAGTTATAGCACAAGGGAAGCGGGTCCGGTACAGTGCGAGGGAAGCGTGTCTGGTACAGGCGAGGGAAGCGTGTCTCGGTATCGCGCAAGGGAAGTGTGTCTCGGTATAGCGTGAGGGAAGCGTGTCCCTGTACAGCACGAGGGAAGCGAGTCCCAGTACAGCACGAGAGAAGCATGTCCTGGTACAGCGCAAGGGAACCGTTTCCCAATACAGCGCGAGGAAAGTGCGTCTTGGTACAGCGCGAGGGAAGCGAATCCTGAAACAGCGCGAGGGACGCGCGTCCCGATACAGCATGAGGGAAGCGTGTCTTGGTACAGCGCGAGGGAAGCGCGTCCCGGTACAACGCGAGGGAAGCGCGTCCCGGTACAGCATGAGGGAAGTGAGTCCCGGTACAGCGTGAGGGAAGTGTGTCCCAATACAGCGTGAGGGAAGCGTGTCCCGGTACAGCGCGAGGGAAGCGCATCCTGGTACAGTGCGAGGGAAGCGCGTCCTGGTACAGCCCGAGGAAAGCGTGTCTCGGTACAGCGCGAGGGAAGCGAATCCTGAAACAGCGCGAGGGACGCGCGTCCCGATACAGCATGAGGGAAGCGTGTCTTGGTACAGCGCGAGGGAAGCGCATCCTGGTACAGTGCGAGGGAAGCGCGTCCTGGTACAGCCCGAGGGAAGCGTGTCTCGGTACAGCGCAAGGGAAGCGTTTCCCGGTACAGTGCAAGGGAAGTGAGTTCCCGTACAGCTCGAGGGAAGCGTGTCCGGTACAGTGTGAGGGAACCATGTCCCGGTACAGTGTGAGGGAAGCGTGGCCCGGTACAACGTGAGGGAATTGAGTCATGGTACAGCACAAGGGAAGCGTGTTGCGATACAGCGCGAGGGCAGCGTATTCAGGTACAGCGCGAGGGAAGCGTGTTGCGGTACAGCGCGAGGGAAGCGTGTCCCGGTACAGCGCAAAGGAAGTGAGTCCCGGTACAGCGTGAGGGAAGCATTTCTCGGTTCAGCAAGAGGGAAGCGTGTCTCGGTACCGTAAGAGGGAAGCGTGTCTAGTTATAGCACAAGGGAAGCGTGTCCGGTACAGTGCGAGGGAAGCGTGTCCGGTACAGCGCGAGGGAAGCGTGTCTCGGTATAGGGCGAGGGAAACGTGTCCCGATACAGCGCGAGGGAAGTGTGTCCCAGTACAGCGCGAGGGATGCGCATCCCGATACAGCGCGAGGGAAGTGAGTCCCGGTACAGCGTGAGAGAAGCGCATCCCGATACAGTGCGAGGGAAGTGTGTCCCAGTACAGCGTGAGGGAAGTGAGTCCCAGTACAGCACGAGGGAAGCGTGTCCCGGTACAACATGAGGGACGTATGTCTCAGTATAGCACAAAGGAAGCATGTCGCGGTACAGCACGAGGGAAGCACGTCCCGGTATAGCGCGAGGGAAGCGTTTCTCGTTATAGTGTGAGGGAAGCATGTCCCGGTACAGCGCGAGGGAAGCAAGTCCCGGCACAGCACGAGGGAAGCGTGTCCTGGCACAGCACAAGGGAAGCGTGTCCTGGCACAGCACGAGGGAAGCATGTCACTAGATAGTGCGAAGGTAGCGCGTCCAAATACAGTGTGAGGGAAGTGAGTCCCAGTGCAGTGTGAGGGAAGCGTTTCTCGGTACAGCATGAGGGAAGCGTGTGCTGGTACAGCGCGAGGGGAGAGCGTCCCGGTACAGCGTGAGGAAAATGTTTCCCAATACAGCACGAGGAGAGTGAGTTCCGGTACAGCATGAGGGAAGTGTGTCCCAATACAGCGCGAGGGAAGCGTGTCCCGGTACAGCGCGAGGGAAGCGCATCCTGGTACAGTGCGAGGGAAGCGCGTCCTGGTACAGCCCGAGGAAAGCGTGTCTCGGTACAGCGCGAGGGAAGCGAATCCTGAAACAGCGCGAGGGACGCGCGTCCCGATACAGCATGAGGGAAGCGTGTCTTGGTACAGCGCGAGGGAAGCGCGTCCCGGTACAGCACGAGGGAAGCGCGTCCCGTTACAGCATGAGGGAAGTGAGTCCCGGTACAGCGTGAGGGAAGTGTGTCCCAATACAGCGTGAGGGAAGCGTGTCCCGGTACAGCGCGAGGGAAGCGCATCCTGGTACAGTGCGAGGGAAGCGCGTCCTGGTACAGCCCGAGGGAAGCGTGTCTCGGTACAGCGCAAGGGAAGCGTTTCCCGGTACAGCGCAAGGGAAGTGAGTCCCTGTACAGCTCGAGGGAAGCGTGTCCGGTACAGTGTGAGGGAACCATGTCCCGGTACAGTGTGAGGGAAGCATGGCCTGGTACAACGTGAGGGAATTGAGTCATGGTACAGCACAAGGGAAGCGTGTCGCGATACAGCGCGAGGGCAGCGTATTCAGGTACAGCGCGAGGGAAGCGTGTTGCGGTACAGCGCGAGAGAAGCGTGTCCCGGTACAGCGCGAGGGAAGTGAGTCCCGGTACAGCGTGAGGGAAGCATTTCTCGGTTCAGCAAGAGGGAAGCGTGTCTCGGTATAGCGTGAGGGAAGCGTGTCCCGGTACAGTAAGAGGGAAGCGTGTCTAGTTATAGCACGAGGGAAGCGTGTCCAGTACAGCGCAAGGGAAGCGTGTCTCGGTATAGCGCGAGGGAAGTGTGTCTCGGTATAGCGTGAGGGAAGTGAGTCCCAGTACAGCACGAGAGAAGCGTGTCCTGGTACAGCGCAAGGGAACCGTTTCCCAGTACAGCGCGAGGAAAGCGCGTCTTGGTACAGCGTGATGGCAGCGAATCCCGGTACAGCGCGAGGGAAGCGCGTCCCGGTATAGCATGAGGGAAGCGTGTCTTGGTACAGCGCGAGGGAAGCGTGTCCCGGTACAGCGCAAGGGAAGCGTGTCCCGGTACAGCGCAAGGGAAGCGTGTCCCGGTACAGCGTGAGGGAGGCATGTCTCGGTATAGCACGAGGGAAGCATGTCCTGTACAGCGCGAGGGAAGTGCGTCCCGGTACAGCGCGAGGGAAGCGCGTCCCGGTACAGCATGAGGGAAGTGAGTCACGGTACAGCGCGAGGGAAGTGCGTCCCGGTACAGCACGAGGGAAGCGCGTCCTGGTATAGCATGAGGGAAGTGAGTCACGGTACAGCGCGAGGGAAGTGCGTCCCGGTACAGCGCGAGGTAAGTGCGTCCCGGTATAGCGCGAGGGAAGCGCGTCCCGGTACAGTGCAAGGGAAGCGTGTCCCGGTACAGCATGAGGGAAGTGAGTCCCGGTACAGCGCGAGGGAAGTGCGTCCCGGTACAACACAACTTATCTTGTTGAAGCTGCGTGCTGGTGAGGAGCGGACTGGAAGCTGGAGCGAAGTGGAACAGTTGTTGGACTTGTGCCTGGGTGCCGGCCGTCAGACAGCGTACTGAGTCACTGCTATCTGAAATTCTTTACAAGACTGTAATGTAAATCCTTTAACTCTGTTATAACTATCGTATGTCTAACTTATTTTTAGAGACTATAAGTAATACTTTTCCTTTTAATCCTATTTTGTATCCAAGATTTGTATCTCAGTACTTGTATCTAAGATGGTGCCATTAAAGGCAACCCATTATAAAAGGTTATCACTGTTCTGCTGTCCTTCTTTATTGGAGTACATGTGACAAAAAAGGATGTTCTAATTCTGATATTGGAGAGAATGGACAGCAGGTGGCAGCAGTGTTTATTAGAACAAAGTTAAAAGTTGGTGTAACAATTGGTGTTACATGAATTCATGTAAGACTCTGTTAACTCACTTTTTAGATTAGAATCAGTCTAAACGTTATGGCACAGACAGAGAACACAGGGGGCTAACACCTTCAACATATTGTCTGGCTAACACCAATTGTTACATTTAACCTGAGAATGTAACTTTATAAAAGAAATTGTGGTTTACACATGAAAGAAGTGAAATTATCATGGTATTCGGACAGATGAAAGACTCAACAGATAATCAAGGTATTTTTCAATGTATAATTTCAGTTACATCACACTGTAAACTTTTGCTATAAATTCTGTGCCTTACAATTGTGTCCTCCACAACCGCCTGATGAAGGAGCGTCGCTCCGAAAGCTAGTGCTTCCAATTAAACCTGTTGGACTATAACCTGGTGCTGTGTGATTTTTAACTTTGCACACCCCAGTCCAACACCAGCATCTCCAAATCATTTATTAGAACAGATCCACAAATCAAAGAATTAAATTCTGGAAATCAATGAAATTAAAATAGAAAGTGCAGGAACCATACGGCAGATTCACCAGTTTAAAAAAAAAGTGCTCATGTTCTGTGTTTACTCTGATTCCATGTAGCATTTTGTGTTGAGTATGTCCCTTGACTAATTTGCTACTGAGGTGTCTATCCTATTTTATAAATGTTTCACAGACCATGCAAATATCATTTCTATACAAAGATTGCTCTGTAGCAAACATATATTTATGATTATTTTTCATTTCCTTAATTCTGTCAAGATGTGGCATTCTCTTTGACGCAGCATACACACTTAAGAAGTATACTTAGGGAAGATATTCCCTTGAATACATCCAGGGAAGATATTTGGGTGGAACTGAAAAATAAAAAAGGGGTGTTCACCTTATTAGGATTGTATTATACACCCCCTAATAGTCAGCGGGAGTTTGATTTGTAAGGAAATCTCAGTTATCTGTAAGAAAAATAGGGTGGTTATGGTAAGGGATTTGAACTTTCCAAACATAGGCTGGGACTGCCATAGTGTTAAGGGCTTAGATGGAGAGGAATTTAAATGTGTACAAGAAAATTTTCTAATGGAGTATGTGGATGTACCTACTAGAGAAGGTGCAAAACTTGACCTACTCTTGGGAAATAAGGCAGGGCAGATGACTGAGGTGTCAGTGGGGGAGCACTTTGGGGCCAGCGACCATAATTTTATAAGTTTTACAATAATGATGGAAAAGGATAGACCAGAGCTAAAAGTTGAAGTTCTAAATTGGAGCAAGGCTAATTTTGACAGTAATAAGCAAGAACTTTCAAAAGCTGATGGGCACAGATGTTCGCAGGTGAAGACATGGCTGGAAAATGGGAAGCCTTCAGAAATGAGATAATAAGAGATCAGAGACAGTATATTCCTGTTAGGGTGAAAGGTAACACTGGGAGGTATAGGGAATGCTGGATGACTAGAGAAATTAAGGCTTTGGTTAAGAAAAAGAAGGATGCATATGTCAGGTATAGACAGGATAGATCGAGTGAATCCTTAGAAAAGTTTAAAGGCAGTAGGAATATACTTAAGAGAGGAAGCAGGAGGGCAAAAAAGGGGACATGAGATAGCTTTGGCAAATAGGGTTAAGGTGAATACAAAGAGTTTTATAAATACGTTAAGGACAAAAGGGTAACCAGGGAGAGATTAGGGCCCCTCAAAGATCAGTAAAGCAGTCTATCTGTGAAGCCGCAGGAGATGGGGGAGATAGTAAACGAGTATTTTGCATCAGTGCTTATTGTGGAGAAGGACATGGAAGATATAGAATGTAGTGTAATAGATGGTGACACCTTGAACAATGTCCATATTACAGAGGAGGAGATGCTGTATGTCTTGAAATGTATAAAAGTGGATAAATCCCCAGGACCTGATCAGGTATACCCTAGAACTCTGTGGGAAGCTAGAGAAGTGATTGCTGGGCCTCTTGCTGAGATATTTGTATCATCGATAGTCACAGGTGAGGTGCTGGAAGACTATTTAACAGAGGTGGTAAGGAAAGCCCAGTTAACTATAGAGCAGTGA
>NW_025214831.1:0-3821 GCF_004010195.1 Chiloscyllium plagiosum
AGACATTCAGTGAACATTGATCAGAACTGGTTTGTCATTCAAAATTCTCAGATCATCAAGAATTCTACACTTGATGTCTCCGCTTTTCTTCTGGAGAAATATAATATATAAGAACAAGTTATGTATTATATTTAAGTCATGCAATTTTTCATATCGTCAATATTTAGACATTTGAGTCCGAATTGCAAAGAAAATAAGTCAATAAGGAACTTTTTTTTCCACAGAAATATACAGTCAACA
The DNA here is from genome assembly GCF_004010195.1 of Chiloscyllium plagiosum. Lineage (NCBI taxonomy): Eukaryota > Metazoa > Chordata > Chondrichthyes > Orectolobiformes > Hemiscylliidae > Chiloscyllium > Chiloscyllium plagiosum. The sequence goes on from NW_025214831.1 coordinate 241, forward strand.
GCATTTGTCAAGGTATTTGTTTCACTATTGTCGCTGAATAAAAAGATGAATCCGTTTAATGGGGATCTGTTCACAATGTAATGAGCTGTATTTGTATTTTTATCATAATTATTGGGTTGGAAACTATCAGAAAACTTGCCTGTAGTCAGGACTTGCTTCATCTCAATACATGTTACGATTAGCATCCTCATCCATAAGTAATAAAGTGTCATTATTGGTCTGGGAAAGATATAGCGTGTAAATTATAATAAGGTGTCTCGTACATATGTTTGGATCTGGTAAGAGCATGATGTTTGCTGTGATAATTGATCATGAGAACAATAAGGTACTTACAAAGAGGTTTTCACTGAACAGTAATTAGGTGGCCTTGAAGGCCATTACGAATACTTTGATTTTAAAAATGTTGAGCTGATTTCCATGATTTGAGAAATGTTTCACAACATTTTACCAGAATTCTGGATTCTAAGCATCCAACGGGTTTCGTGTAAACACCCTTCTGTTGTTGTCATTCTCAAGTGAGGTATATAATGCTCAGGCATTGGCTGGAAGTCAAGGTGCCAGGAAGTCTGCTTTAACCTCTCCAATACACAGCTCTCGGGCTGGTTATAACTGGATCTCCTGAACCTTTGTGATCACTTTGTCTGGGCCTTCCGCTGTTTTCTGGAGCTGATTATTTTGTCTACTGTTTCCTATGGTTTGGCCTTTTCAGCTCCGATTTCTCCAGCTGTAGGATTATTTAGAATGTTCAATTCTGGTCAAATGACTTTAGTGGATAGATAAATATTGTTGTAATAACGAATTGACAATGAATCTTTGCATTTTAACAAACAAAATGATCTAATATTTTTCAGCAGTTTACGGTGAGATTGATTAGATAGTCATTAAGAGAGATCAACTGACAATTATAAGCTATTTGCAGGATTATTGAATTGAAAAGGGATACAGACGTGCAGAGATTTTTTAGAAGGCATTGCTTTTTCATTCAAATATCTCGGCTGTTCAAGAAGTCGATGTAGCAGTTCATTGGTTCTCTTGTCCAGATGCTAATTTATAATTCGTATCGCTTTTATTGTGCCCATAATTTTGAGATTTGTATCAGAGTTAAGAACACGAGGAGCAACTAATATGAGAACTTGAGTGAATAGAAAGCACAGTAAATTTAAATTACAGAAGAAACAGTCAGTATTTGTTCCACATCAGCAGATAAATATTTTTAATGTTGAGAGTGTGTTGCTGGAAAAGCAGGCCAGGCAGCATCCACGGAGCCGGAGATTCCCAATGAAGGCCTATGCCCGAAACGTGATTTCTCCTGCTCCTCACATGCTGTCTGACCTACTGTGATATTCCAGCACCATACTCTTGACTCTGATCTCCAACATCTGATTTCCTCACTTTCTCCAAATATTTTTAATGGATATGAACTGAAAATGTTAACATCGGCAGTTGAACGAAACCAACATTTTTTTGCAATATTTGGACTGAAAACCTGTTTGTGACCATGCAACACATCAGGACATATGAACATCTCTTGTGTTAGAATCCTTGGCCATTATTAATAAAGAATAACCACTGCTTTGACCAACCAGTATCGTGTATAATTACTGAACTGAAATGCCAGAGGACAACTACTGCATTTATTGGAGGGAATGATAACAGATCCTTACTGTGGTAGTGGAGATTGATCTCAGGAACAATCAGATAGTTACTCTGATTATTCCCCTGAACAGTAATTAGCTGGTCATGGGGACCTTTGTGTGCCCTCATATTTAGTGTTTTGTGTGAGCAATCATTTAAAAATATTGTGATATTTTACAAGATTTAGGAACACATAATCAAATGTTAACTAAAGTCAACTTTTAAAAAGTTAGAATTGCTTAGAGAAACACAATTAAACGATTGCAGAATTCCTGTTAGTACAGTGTGGTAACAGGTCATTTCATTGAAAAAAATGACCCTCCAAAGAGTAACCCACCCAAACACTTTCCCAACCATATTCTTCTACATTTCCTGCTGACTAACATACACATCCCTGAACACAATGTGCAATTTAGCATGGCCAGCTCACCTAACCTGCACGTCTTTGGATTGTGGGAGGAAACCACAGCAAAGTCACATAGACTTGGGGAGAATGGGCAAAGTACACAAAGACAGTCACCCGAGGATAGGATCAAACCGAGATCCCTGGCACTGTGAGGCTGCATTGTTAATGACTGAGCCACTGTGCAACTATATGCAAGAAGTAAAATCAATGAGAGGTCTGCAAAGACAAATTTCAAATGAACACCCTCCGCTATTGTCAAAGCATGTAAAATTTACATTTGATACGAATAGATGAATGGAAAACAAAAAAAAAACAAATCTCCAACAATTCATGAATGAAAAATAATTAGAAATTTAATTTGATCAAAGGTCATTACAATATTTAGATCAATTGCAATTCGCTGACGAATGAATAGTTGGAAGTAGCATATGTTTACTTTACAGACGAAGAAGGCGACTTGTTTTCCCCCCTTGTAACACGGCAGAATAACAATGTGAATGTTCGAAATGTTTGGATATTTATTAAGATCAGTAAACTAAGGAATAAAACATAGTAGCTAGCTTTACGCTTTAAAGAAAAAATGAGACATTCAGTGATTATTGAACAAAATTCTTTTTTTAACTCAAAAATAGATGCAACATAAGAATTGTGAATTTCCTTCCACTGGATTCCTTGTAGAGATGTTACGTTGATTTTTATGATTAATATTATGATCAATGTTGAAACATTTGTGTCAGAATTAGGAAGAGAATTAGTAGATCATGAAAGTGAAAATGAAACTGAACAAACAATGTAGTCACTGCTGGGTGGTATATAAAGCAATTGTAATAATTGTGTCATTATTGTACAATGATGAATAATGTTGGAATTGAAACAACAAAAAATTCAAAACTTCTTTTCTTACAATGAAATGAAAGCAATAATCATTTTGTAGCACGCATGATTGGAAAAAGCAATCTTTTATTATGACATACAGTGAAGACTAACCTGTTTGCAAAAATGTAAGAATTTCATAAATTCAAAATGTAGTGTTTGTTGAATTTGCAACAAAAATGGTTATAATTTGAATTGTGTCCTGCACACACACAACAGAAGAGGAGCTTGTTAGAAAGATTGTTAGAATATTAAAACAATTGTTTCCGGTGTTATTGCATTACAATCAATATCTATGATAAATTAGAATTATTGGTTTAAACAACATAACTGGTCATTAACGACTGAACTGAACTATAAGACATCAAATGCACTTACTGCATGGAATAGTAAACAATGCTTACTGTTGTCATTAGTCTCGGGAACATTCAGATACTTAGGTTATTCTACTGAACAGTAAGCAGCTGATGATGAATATCTTTGTGTCGCTTTATGTGCACTGTTTTGTGTGAACATTGACTTCAAGAGAAATGAGATTTTCGGTGTCTCCAACTCTCTGTCCCCCTCTCTGACCCCCTCTCTCCGTCACCACACTCTCTGTCCCCCTCCCTCTCCCCCTCTCCCTCTCTCTCTCTGTTCCCCCCTCTCTCTGACTCCCTCTCTCTCT
>NW_025214831.1:7322-14045 GCF_004010195.1 Chiloscyllium plagiosum
GCCAAGCCTCTATCTGACCCCCTCTCCCTCTGTTCCCTCCTCTCTCAGTCCCCTCTCTCTCTCCCCCTCCTCTCAGTCCCCCTCTCTCTCTGTCCCTCTCTCTCTCTGTCCCTCTCTCTCTCTGTCGCTCCCTCTCTCTGTCCCTCCTTCTCTCTGTCCCCACTCTGTGTCTCCCTTTGTCCCCTTTCTCACTGAACCCCTCTCTCTGTCCTCCTGTGTAAAATGTAGAGACCAGCAGTCCCTCCATAGAATATGGAGAACAGCAGTCCCTGTGTTTAATACACAGGAGTTTAGAATGTAGAGAATATCAGTCCTATGTTCATTGTCGAGAACAGCAGTCCCAACATATAATACAGAGAACAGTCTCTGTGTTTCATACAGAGAACAGCAATCCCTGTGTATAATATAGAGAACAGCAATCCCTGTATTTCAGAAAGAGATTTAACAGTCCCTGCATATAATATAGAGAACAGCGGTCACTGTGTATAAAACAGAGAACGTGTCCCTCCGTATATTATAGATAGCAGGAGGCCCTGCGTGTAATATAGAGAACAGCCATATCTGGGTATAATATGGAGAACAGTACTCTTTGTGTCTATAATAGAGGACAACAGTGCCCGTGTGTAAGTGAGAACAGCAGTCCCTGTGTACAATATGGGGAACAGCAGCCCCTATGTATAACATAGAGAACAGCAGTCCCTGTGCATTGTATAGAGAACAGCAAACCCTGTGAATAATGTAGAAAACATCTGTCCCTGTTTATAATGTGGAGAACAGTATTCTCTGTATATATTTTGGAGAACAGCAGATCCTGTGTCTCATGCAGAGAACAGCAGTCCATGCATATAATGTAGAAAACAGTTGTTGCTGAGTGTATGGTAGAGAACAGTGGTCCCAGTGTAAAATTTAGAGAACAGCGGTCCTGCGTACATTGTAGCAGTTCCTGTGTACAGTGAAGAGAACAACAGTTCCTTCATATAATATAGAGAACAGCAGTCCCTGTATTTAATAAAAAGAACAGCAATCCCTGTTCATAATGTAGTGAACAGCAATCGCTGAGTTTCATAAAGAGAACAGCAATCCCTGTGATTAATATAGAGAACAGTGGTCGCTGTGTATAATATAGAGAGCAGGTGTCCCTCTGTGTAATATACAGAACAGCCTTACCTATATATAATATGGAGTACAGCAGTCCTTGTGTGAATTATACAGATCAGTGCCTGTGTACAATTGTACAATACAGAGAACAGCACTCCCTGTGCATAAAAAGTGAACAGCACTCCCTGTGTATCATACAGAGAACAGCAATCCCTGTGTTCCATGCAGTTCCTGTGTCTAATAGAGGGAATAGCAGTCCCTGTGTATAATATAGAGAACAGCAGTCCAGCATACGCTGGAGAACAGCAGGACCGGTGTACAATGTAGAGAAATGCAGTCTTTGTATACAATGTCGAGAACAGCAGAGCCTTTGTACATTGTAGAGACCAGCAGTCCCTGTGTATAATGTGGAGACCAGCAGTCCCTGTGTATGATGTAGGGAACAGCAGTCCTTGTGTGTAAAATGGAGAACAGCAATCACTGTGCAAAATAGACAACAGCTGTACCTGTGTCTATTCCACAAAATAGCCGTCCCTATGTACAATACAGAGATCTACAGTCCCGGTGTAAAACATAGACAACAACAGTCCCTGTGTATAATATAGAGAACAGCAGTCCCAGCACACAATGCAGAGAATAGCCAACACTGTGTACAATGTGGACAACAGCAGTCCATGTGTGCAGTGCAGAGAACAGCAGTGCCTCGGTACATTGTGGAGAACAGTAATCTCTGAGTATAATATAGAGAACAGCACTGCTGGTCTTTTATTGTGCACAGGCACTGCTATTCTCTGAAATAGACACAGGGACTGTTGTTCTCTATATTATAGACAGGGACGGCTGTTCTCTTTATTAAACACGGGGATTCATGTTCTTTATATTAGACTTCTCTATATTATAGACAGGGACGGCTGTTCTCTTTATTAAAGACAGGGATTCATGTTCTTTATATTAGACACAGCATCTTCTGTTTGCTACATTATACACTGGGACTGCTGTTTAGATTACTTACAGCGTGGAAACAGGTCCACACCGAAGCGTGCCCACCTAGACCCATTTCCCTACATATACCCCTGCACCTAACACTACGGGCAATTTAGCATGGCCAATTCACCACCTGCCCTGCACATCTTTGGACTGTGGGAGGAAACCAGACCACACGGGGAGAATGTGCAAACTCCACACTGTCAGTCGCCTGAGGCGGGAATTGAACCCAGGTCTCTGGCACTGTGAGGCAGCAGTGCTAACCACTGTGCTACTGTCCCGCCTACTGTTCTCCATATTGTTCACAGGGAGTGCTGTTCTCCATATTTTTCACAGGGACTGTTGTTCTTTCTACTATCGACAGGCACTGCTGTTCTCTGAAATTGACACAGGGACAGCTGTTCTCTATATTATACATAGAGACTGCTCATCTCATGACTAAATACAGATACTGCATTTCTCTATATTACATACAGGGACTGCTGTCCTCTATTATACACAGGGACTGCTGCTCTCGACATTGTACACAGAGATTGCTTTTCTCTATAATATACACAGTGACCGGTGTTCTCGACGTTGTACACAGAGACTTCTGTTCTTTATATTATGTACAGGCACTGATGTTCTCTGAAATTGACACAGGGCAGCTGTTCTCGACATTGTGCTCAGAGATTCCTTTTCTCTATAATGTACACAGTGACCGCTGTTCTCGACATTGTGTCACAATCAAACTGTACACATTCACTCCATGAAACAAACTGCACGTGTTCATTCAATGAGTAAAGCTTCTCTCATTCACTCCATGTGTCAAGCACAACGCTTTAATTCAATTAAACAAACGGCATTCACTCATTGATTAAATCAAACTTCAGTCATTGATTCAATGAATCAAACCTTATTCCTTGTTTCAAAGGAACAAACGCAACTCACTTATTTAGTGAATCCTACTGCACTCGTTCATTCAATGAAACAATGAAACAAACTGCACGTGTTCATTCAATGAGTAAAGCTTCTCTCATTCACTCCATGTGTCAAGCACAACGCTTTAATTCAATTAAACAAACGGCTTTCACTCATTGATTGAATCAAACTTCAGTCATTGATTCAATGAATCAAACCTTGTTCCTTGTTTCAAAGGAACAAACGCAACTCACTTATTTAGTGAATCCTACTTCACTCGTTCATTCAATGAAACAGACTGCACATGATAATTCACTGAGTAGAGATAATCTCATTGGTTCAATGCCACAAGCGTAGCGTTTTAATTCAATGAGTAGAGCTTCTCTCATTCATTTAATGTGTCAAGCTTAACGCTTTAATTCAATCAAACAAAGGTAACTCATAAACCTCGTGAAACAATCTGCATCCATTCATTCAATGAAATGCACTGCACGATTTATTCAAAGAGTAGAGCTCCTACCATTCATTCAATGCCACCAGCAAAACGCATTCATTCTATGAAATAAACTGCACGCATTCATTCAATGAGTAGAGTTTCTCTCAATCATTCAATGAGTCAAGCTTAACGCTTTCATTCAATCAAACAAACGTAACTCATAAACCTCGTGCAGTCTGTATCATTGAATGAATGCGTTTTGCTGGTGGCATTGAATGAATGGTAGGAGCTCTACTCTTTGAATAAGTCGTGCAGTGCATTTCATTGAATGAATGGGTGCATATTGATTCACGAGGTTTATGAGTTAAGTTTGTTTGATTGAATTAAAGCGTTAAGCCTGAAACATTAAATGAATGAGAGAAGCTCTACTCATTGAATTAAGTCGCTAACCTTGTGGCATTCAACCAGTGAGATTACCTCTACTCATTGAATTATCATGTGCAGTCTGTTTCATTGAATGAAAGAGTGCAGTAGGATTCACTAATGTCCTATGTTGTTACTTTTGTTCCAATTCAATGAGTAGAGCTTCTCTCATTCACTCAATGAGTCAAGCTTAACGCTTTCATTCAATCAAACAAACTTAACTCATAAACCTCGTGCAGTCTGTATCATTGAATGAATGCGTGCAGTTTGTTTCATTGAATGAATGCGTTTAGCTCGAGGCATTGAATAAATGGTAGGAGTCCTACTCTTTGAATAAGTCGTGCAGTGCATTTCATTGAATGAATGGGTGCAGATTGATTCACGAGGTTTATGAGTTAAGTTTGTTTGATTGAATTAACGAGTTCAGCTTGACACATTAAAAGAATGAGAGAAGCTCTACTCATTGAAGTAAAACGCTACGCTTGTGGCATTGAACCAATGAGATTGCCTCTACTCATTGAATTATCATGTGCAGTCTGTTTCATTGAATGAACGAGTGCAGTAGAATTCACTAAATAAGTGACTTAGGTTTGTTCCTTTGAAACAAGGAATAAGGTTTGATTCATAGAATCAATGATTGAAGTTTGATTCAATCAATGAGTGAATACCGTTTCTTTCATTGCATTAAAGCGTTGAGCTTGACACAGGGAGTGAATGAGAGTAGTTCTACTCATTGAATTAACGCGTGCAGTCTGTTTCATGAAGTGAATGTGTGCAGTTTGATTGAGAGAATGCGTGAAGCTTTTGGCATTGAATGAATGAGTTGCTCTACTCATTGAATTGAGAAGTGCCGTGTCTTTGATTGAATGAACGTGTGCAGTTTGATTCACTAAATAAGTGTGTTAACTTTGTTTCATTGGAATAATGAATAACGATTTATTCATTGGATCAATGATTGAAGTTTGATTCAATGAATCGATGACTGCAGTTTGTTTGCTTGAATTAATGCGTGAAGCTTGACATATTGAATGAATGAGAGCAGCTCTATTCTAATTAAGACGTGCAGTCTGTATCATTGAATAAACGCGTCCAGTTTGTTTCATTGAATGAATGCGTTTTGCTCGTGGCCTTGAATGAATGGTCGGAGCTCTACTCTTTGAATTAGTCATTCGGTGTATTTCACTGAATGAATGCGGGTAGATTGATTCACGAGATTTATGAGTTAAGTCTGTTTGATTGAATGAAAGCGTTAAGCTTGACTCATTGAGTGAATGAGAGAAGCTCTACTCATTGAATTAAGGCGTGCAGTCAGTATCATTGAACGAATGCGTGCAGTTTGTTTCATAGAATGAATGCGTTTTGCTCGTGACATTGAATGAATGGTAGGAGCTCTACTCTTTGAATAAGTCGTGCAGTGCGTTTCATTGAATGAATAGGTGCAGATTGATTCGCGAGGTTTCAAACAAATAAGTTTGTTTGATTGAATTAAAGAGTTAAGCTTGACACATTAAATGAATGATTGAAGCTCTACTCATTGAATTAACACGCTCACCTTGTGGCATTCAACCAATGAGAGTACGTTTAGTCATTGAATTATCATGTGCAGTCTGTTTCATTGAATGGATCAGTGGTGCTGGAAGAAAACAGCAATTCAGGCAGCATCCGAGGACAGGCAAAAAGGGCTTTTGCCCGAACCATCGATTTTGCCTGTCCTCGGATGCTGCCTGAATTGCTGTGCTCTTCCAGCACCACTGATCCAGAATCTGGTTTCCAGCATCTGCAGTCATTGTTTTTACCTTGTTTCATTGAATGAACGAGTGCAGTAGGATTCACTAAATAAGTGAGTTACGTTTGTTCCTTTGAAACAAGGATTAAGGTTTGATTCATTGAATCAATGATTGAAGTTTGATTCAATCAATGAGGGAATGCCGTTTGTTTAACTAATTAAAGCGTTGAGCTTGACACAGGGAGTGAATGAGAGAAGTTCTACTCAGTGAATTGACACGCAGTTTGGTCCATAGAGTGAATGTGTGCAGTTTGATTGAGACAATGCGAGAAGCTTGTGGCATTGAATGAATGAGATTAGCTCTAATCCTTGAATTGACAAGTGCCGAGTCTTTCATTCAATGAACGTGTGCAGTTTGATTCACTAATTAAGTGTGTTAAATTTGTTTCATTGAATTAATGAATAACGTATTCATTGGATTAATGATTGAAGTTTGATTCAATGAATCAATGAATGCAGTTTGCTTGATTGAATTAAAGCGTTAAGCTTGACACATTGAATGAATGAGAGAGGCTCTACTCATTGAATTAAGGTGTGCAGTCTGTATCATTGAATGGTTGCGTGCAGTTTGCTTCATTGAATGAATGCGTTTTGCTCGTGGCATTAAATGAATGGTAGGAGCTCTACTCTTTGAATAAGTTGTGCGGTGTATTTCACTGAATGAATATGGGCAGATTGCTTCACGAGGTTTATGAGTTAAGTTTGTTTGATTGAATGAAAGCGTTAAGCTTGACTCATTGAATGAATGAGAGAAGCTCTACTCATTGAATTAAGGCGTGAGATTTGTATCATTGAATGAATGCGTGCAGTTTGTTTCATTGAATAAATGCGATTTTCTGGTGGCATTGAATGAATGGTAGTAGCTCTACTCTTTGAATAAGTCGTGCAGTGCATTTCATTGAATGAATGGATGCAGATTGACTCACGAGGTTTATGAGTTAAGTTTGTTTGATTGAATTAAAGCGTTAAGCCTGAAACATTAAATGAATGAGAGAAGCTCTACTCATTGAATTAAGTCGCTAACCTTGTGGCATTCAACCAGTGAGAGTACCTCTACTCATTGAATTATCATGTGCAGTCTGTTTCATTGAATGAA
>NW_025214831.1:14938-18117 GCF_004010195.1 Chiloscyllium plagiosum
TCATGCTGTACAAGTCTATGACTGTATGACTCCTCTTCTGTATCATACAGACAGAGACTGTTGTTCTCTATATTCTCTGTTCCTCCCCCTACAAGAATTTCAGTGAGTCCCTCTCTCACTGCACACCCCAGGTCATCTCCTCTGCATTTCTGAAGAAGGGCTTATTCCCGAAACGTCGATTCTCCTGTTCCTTGGATGCTGCCTGACCTGCTGCGCTTTTCCAGCAACACATTTTCAGCTCTATATTATACACAGGGACTGCTGCTCCCTATAACATACAAAGGAACTGCTGTTCTCTTTATTAAACACAGGGACTGCTCTTTTCTATATTATACTCAGGGACTGCTGTCCCCTACCATGTACAGAGGCACTGCTGTTCTCTATATTGTATGCAGTGACTGCTGTTCTCTACATTTGTCCACAGGGACTGCTGTTCTCTATATTATACACAGGGACTGTATTGTGCAGAGGGACTGCTGTGCTCTACATTGTACAAGGGACAGTTTTTCTCTATAGTATTTTCAGGTTCTGCTGTTCTCTATCATATACATGGAGACTGCAGTTTTCTGTAATACACACAGGGACAGTGGTTCTCTATTTTGTACACAGGGACTGCTGTTCTCTGTAATAGACACACAACTGCTGTTCTCTATATTACACAAAGGGACTGCTGTTCTCTGCAATGTACACAGGCTCTGCTGATCTCAACATTGTACACAAGTATTTCCATTCTGTACACTGTACACAGGTTCTGCTGTTCTCTACAGTATATGTAGGACTGCTGTTCTCTATACACAGGGACTGCTATAATCAACAAAACATTCTTTGATGGATGTTCTCTACATTGTACGTAGGGACTGCTGTTCTCTATATTATACACAACTGCTGTTCTCCACATTGTACACAGGGACTGCTGTTCTCTATATTATATACAGGGTCAGATGTTCTTTACATTGCATGCAGGGTTTGGTGCTCTCGACATTGTACACTGAGACTGCTTTTCTCTATATTATACAAGGGACTGCTGTTCCCGGTGTTGTACACAGGGACTGCTGTTCTCTATATTATACAAAGGATGTGCTGCTCGATATATTATACACAGGAACAGCCATTCTTTATATTAGGACTCATGTCTCTACATTACACAAAGCGACTGCTGTTCACTATTATAAACAGGGACTACTGTTCTTTATATTATACACAGGGACTTCTGTTCTCTATACTGTACACAGGCACTGCTGTTCTTGAGAATACACACAGGGACTGCTGTTCTTTATATTGTACACAGAAACAGCTTTTCTCTACAGTATTCACAGGGACTGCTGTTCTCTATCATACACATGGGGACAGCTGCCATCTAGATTATATACAGGGACTTGTGTTCTCTTTTAGACACAGAGACTGCTGGTTTCATTATTAAACACAGGGACTGCTGTTCTATATATTACACACAGGGGTTGCTGTTCTCATCATTAAACACAGGGATTGCTCTTCTCCATATTGTACACAGGGAATGCTGTTCTCTGTATTATACATATGGTTTGCTGTTCTCTATATTATACACAGGGACTGCTGTTCTCTATATTGTACCTGTGGACTGCTGTTCTCTCTTATACACAGGCACCGTTGTGCTCGATAATAGACACAAGGACTGCCGTTCTCCATAATATATACAGGTAAGGCTGTTTCATACAGGGACTCCTGCTGTCTATAATATACATAGGTACACATGTTCTTTATATTCTACACAGTGATTACACACAGGGACTGCTGTTGTCTTTATGAATCACAGGGACTGATGTTCTCTCACCGGGACTGCTGTTCTCTATATTACGCACAGGGACTGCTGTTCTATTTCTTATACACAGGGACTACTGTTCTCTATATTTTACACAGGGATAACTGTTCACTTTTTTATATACTGGAACTGCTGTTCTCTATATTGTACACAGGGACTGCTGTTCTCTCTTATACACAGGCACTGTTGTTCTGTAAAATTGACACAAGGACTGCTGCTCTCCATATTATACACAGGTAAGGTTGTCCTCTCTATGACACAGAGGGACTCCTGCTCTCTATAATATACATATGGACTGCTGTTCTCTATATTATACACAGTGACTGCTGTTCTCTATATTATACACAGCGACGGCTGTTCTCTGTATGAAACACAGGGTTTGGTGTTCTCTATGTTATACACAGGGTTTAGTGTTCTCTTTATTAAACACAGGGACTGCTGTTCTCTGTATTATATGTAGATATATGTTCTCTTCACTGTACACAGGGACTGTTCTTCCCTCCAATGTACGCAGGACCACTGTTCTCTGCATTTTACACAGGGACTACTGTTCTCTACCATGCCCCCTGGGACAGATGTTCTCTAAATTATATGCAGCGACTACTGTTTAGATTAGATTACAGTGTGGAAACAGGCCCTTCGGCCCAACAAGTTCACACCGACCCGCCGAAGCGAAACCCACCCCATACCCCTACATTTACCCCTTACCTAACACTACGGGCAATTTTTTAGTATGGCCAATTCACCTGACCCTGCACATCTTTGGACTGTGGGAGGAAACCGGAGCACCCGGAGGAAACCCACGCAGACACGGGGAGAACGTGCAAACTCCACACAGTCAGTCGCCTGAGGCGGGAACTGAACCCGGGTCTCTGGCGCTGTGAAGCAGCAGTGCTAACCACTGTGCCACCGTGCCGCCCACTATACACTCAGGGACAGCTGTTCTCTACATGAGACAAAGGATCTGCTGTTCTCCAAAATACACAGGGACTACTGCTCTCCATATTATAACAGGGACTGCTGTTTTCTGCAGTATTCACAGTGTTTGCTGTTCTCTATATTATACAGAGACTGCTGTTCTACATATTATGCAGTGATTGCTGTTCTCTATAATAGGTTAGGTGAATTGGCGCAGGAGGTGCAAGACTTGCGCCCACACCTCCCCCCTCACCTCCCTCCAAGGCCCCAAAGGAAACTTCCATATCCGCCACAGATTCACCTGCACCTCCACACACATCATCTATTGCATCCTCTGCACCCGATGTGGCCTCCTCTATATTGGGGAGACAGGCCGGCTACTTGCGGAGCGTTTCAGAGAACACCTCTGGGACACCCGGACCAACCAACCCAACCACCCCGTGGCTCAACACTTCAACTCCCC
>NW_025214831.1:21814-29479 GCF_004010195.1 Chiloscyllium plagiosum
ACCTCTCCGCCCCCACCCCACTCCAGCCTATCACCCTCACCTTGACCTCCTTCCACATATCGCATTTCCAACGCCCCTCCCTCCTCCCTACCTTTTATCTTAGCCTGCTGGACACACTTTCCTCATTCCTGAAGAAGGGCTTATGCCCGAAACGTCGATTCTCCTGTTCCATCTGAACTGCTGTTGTCTACATTGCACACAGGGACTGCTGTTCTTTGTATAATCACATGCACTGCTGTTCATTAAATTAGACAGAGGGACTGCTGTTCTCTATATTGTACACAGACTCTGATGATCTCTATATTATACACAGGGATGGCTGTTCTCTTTATTAAACACAGGGGTTCGTGTTCTTTCTATATTAGACACACCATCTGCTGTTCTCAATATTATCAACAGGGACTGCTGTTTCCTACAGTAGTTTGCTGTTCTCTATATTGTACAAAGGGACTGCTGTTCTATATATTATGCAGTGACTGCTGTTCTCTATAAGAGACAAAGGGACTGCTGTTCCCTGTATGAGACACAGGGACTGCTGTTCTCCATATTGTACACAGGGACTGTTGTTCTTTATATTATGCGTAGGCACTGCTGTTCTCACAAATAGACATGGGGACTGCTGTTCTCTATGTTATACACAGAGACTGCTGTTCTCATTATTAAACACAGGGACTGCTGTTCTAGGCATTGTACACAGGGACTGCTGTTCTCTATTGTACAGAAGGACTGCTGTTCTCTGTATTATACACAGGGGCTCAGTTCTCTATATTGTACACAGGGACTGCTGTTCTCTGAAATAGACACAAAGACTGCTGTCCTTGATATTGTACACAGAAACTGCTTTTCTCCATATTATACACTGGGACTGCTGTTCTCTATATAATACAAATGAACTATTGTTGTTGTTGATGTTGCACACAGATTAGATTAGATTCCCTACAGTGTGGAAACAGGACCTTTGGCCCAACAATTCCACACTGACCCTCTGAAGAGTAACCCACCCAGAACCATTCCTCTCTGACTAATGCACATTACACTATGAGCAATTTAGAATGGCCAATTCACCTGACCTGCACATCTTTGGACTGTGGGAGGAAACCGGAGCACCTGGAGGAAACCCACGCAGACACTGGGAGAATGTGCAAACTCCACAGAGACAGTCACACGAGGCTGGAATCGAACCTGAGCCCCTAATGCTGTGAGGCAGCAGTGCTAACCACTGATCCACCGTGCCACAGGGACTGCTGTTCTTTTATATATTGCACAGGCACTGCTGTTCTCTGCATAATATGTAGAACAGCAGTCCCTGCGCATAATATAGAGAACAGCAAACCCTGTGAATAATGTAGAAAACAGCAGTCCCTGTTTATACTATGGGGAACTGTAGTCCATGTGTTTATTGTGGAGAACAGCAGATCTCGTGTCTCATGTAGAGAACAGCAGTCGCTGTATCTCATATAGAGAACAGCAGTCACTGTGCATAACATAGAGAACAGCAAACCCTGTGCCGAATGTAGAAAACAGCAGTCCCTGTTGATAATGTGCGGAACAGTAGTCCCTGTGTATATTGTGTAGAAAAGCAGATCCTGTGACTCATTTGGAGAACAGCAGTCACTGCGTATAATGTAGAGAACAACAGTCCCTGAGTGTATGGTAGAGAACAGTACGCCCTGTGTAAAAAGTAGAAAACAGCAGTCCTGCGTACATTGAAGGTAAGAGCAGTCCCTGTGTACAGTGTGGAGAAAAACAGTCCTACATAAAATATAGAGAACAGCTGTCCCTGTCTTTGATAAAAAGAACAGCAATACCTGTGCACAATGTAGAGAACAGCAGTTGGTGTGTATAATATACAGAACAGCATTTGCTGTATATAATATGGAGAACAACAGTCCCAGTGTATAAAAGGAGAACAGCTGTCCTTGAGTGTCTTTTAGAGGACAGTAGTCCCTGTGTAAAATATAGAGACCAGCAGTCCTGCATACATTGTAGAAAACAGTAGTCCCAACATATAATATAGAGAACAGCAGTCCCTATGTTTCATAAACACAACAGCAATTCCTGGGTATAATATAGAGAACAGCAATCCCTGTATTTCAGAAATAGATTAATAGTCCCTGCATATAATATAGAGAACAGCAGTCACTGTGTATAATATAGAGAACGTGTGTCCCTGTTTATATTACAGAGAGCAGGAGTCCGTGCGTATAATATAGAGAACAGCCTTACCTGGGTATAATATGGAGTACAGCACTCCTTGTGACTATAATAGAGGACAAGAGTGCCCGTGTATAAGAGAGATCAGCAGTCCCTGATTACAATATGGAGAACAGCAGCCCTGTGCATAATAAAGAGAACAGCAGACCCTATGTGTAAGAGAGAAAAGCAGTCCTTGTATCTAATATAGAAAACAGCAGTCACTGTGCATAATATATAGAACAGCAGTCTGTGTGTTTAATGAAGAGAGCATCAGTCCCTGTGTTTAATACAGAGAACAGCAATCTCTGTGTCTCATTTAGGGAACAGCAGTCTCTGAGTCCAATATAGGGAACAGCAGTCCCTGTGTATAATATAGAAAACAGCAACCCCGGTGAATAATGTAGTAAACAGCTGCCCCTGCGTATAATGAGGAGAACATCAGTCCCTGTGTATATTTTGGAGAACAGCAGATCCTGTGTCTCATGCAGAGAACAGCAGTCAGTGCGTATAATGTAGAAAACAGCTGTTGCTGACTGTATGGTAGAGAACAGTACTCCCTGTGTAAAATGTAGAGAACAACGGTCCTGCATACATTGTAGGGAAGAGCAGTCCCTGTGTACAGCATAGTGAACAGCAGTCCCTTCATATAATCTAGAGAACAGCAGTCCCTGTATTTAATAAAAAGAACAGCAATCCCTGTTTATAATGTAGAGAACAGCAATCCCTGTGTATAATATAGAGAACACATGTCTCTGTGTATATTATAGAGAGCAGGTGTCCCTCTGTGTAATATAGAGAACAGCTTTACCTTTCTGTAATATGGAGAACAGCCATCCTTGTGTCAATTATACAGAACAGTGCCCATGTATAAGTGAGAACAGCAGTCCCTGTGTATAAAAAAGTGAACAGCACTCCCTGTGTATCATGTATAAAATAGCAGTCCCTGTGTATAACGTGGAGAACAGTAATCTTTGTGTATACTGTAGAGAACAGCAGTTCCTGTGTGTGATGTAGACAACAACAATCCCTGTGTCTCATGCAGGAATCAGCAGTTCCAGTGTCTAATTTCAGGATCAGCAGTACCTGTGTATAAAATAGAGTACAGCAATCCCTGTATCTAACGGATAAAATAGCATTTGCTGTGTATAATGGCAAGAACAGCAATCCCTGTGTCTCAAGGAGGGAACAGCAATCCCTGTGTCTCATGTAGGGAACAGCAGTCCCTGTGTACATTGTAGGGGACAGCTGTCCCTGTGTACGATACAGAGATCAGGTGTCCCTGAGTATAATATAGAGAACAGCAGTCGCTGTGCATAATAAAGAGAACAGCAGTCACTGTGTAGAATATACAGGGTGTATGAATAGGAAGGGTTTGGAGGGATATGGGCTGGGTGCTGGCAGGTGAGACTCACATAGGGAACAACAGTCTCTATGTCTAATGTAGAGAACTGCAGTCACTGTGCATAATATATATAACAGCAGTCACTGTGTACAATATATAGAACAGCAAACCCTGTGAATAATGTAGTAAACAACAGTCCCTGTTTATAATGTGGAGAACAGTCATCCCTGTGTATACTGTGGAGAACAGCAGATCCTGTGTTTCATGCAGTGAACAGCAGTCGCTGCGTATAATGTAGAGAACAGCTGTCCCTGAGTGCATGGTAGAGAACAGTACTCCCTGTGTAAAAAGTAGAAAACAGCGGTCCTGCGAAAATTATAGGGAAGAGCAGTGCCTCTGTACAGTGTGGGGAAAAGCAGTCCTTCGTATAATACAAAGTCCTGTCTTTAATAAAGAGAACAGCAATCCCTGTGTATAATTTAGAACAGCAGTCCCTATGTTTCATACTGAGAACAGCAGTCGCTGTGTATAATATAGAGAACATGTGTCCCTGTGTACATTGTAGAGAGCAGGAGTCGCTCTGCATAATATAGAGAAAATCTTACCTGTGTATAATATGGAGAACAACAGTCCTTGTGTCAATTATACAGAGCAACAGTGCCCGTGTATAAGAGACAACAACAGTCCCTGTGTACAATCTGGAGAACAGCTATCCCTCAGTATTCTATAGAGAACATGAGTCCGTGTGCATAAGATAGAGAACAGCAGTCCCTCTGTATAATATAGAGAAGAGCTGTTCCTGTCCCTATTACACAGAACAGTAGTCCCTATGTATAAAATAGAGAACAGCAGTCCCTGCGCACATGCAGTGCCTGTGTACATTGTAGGGGACAGCTGTCCCTGTGTATAATACAGCGATCAGCCATCCATGAGTGTGATATACAGAACAGCATTCCCGAGTATAATACAGAGAACAGCAGTCTCTGTGTCTAATAAAGAGAACATCAGTCCCGATGTACAACATGGAGAACAGCAGTCCCTGTGTATAATATAAAGAACAGCAGTCACTGTGTATCATATACAGAATATGGGTCATTGTGTATAATATATAGAATAGGTATCCCCGTGTATAACATAGAGAGTAGTAGACTCTGTGTACATTATAGAAAACTGCAGTGCTGGTGCATAATATAAAGAACAGCAGTCCCTGTGTACAATCTGGAGAGCAGCTATCCCTGTGTATAATATAGTGAACATTAGTCACTGTATGTAAAATGGAGAACAGCTATCCCTGTGTACAATATAGAGAACAGCAGTGCCTGTGTCTATCATAGAGAACAGCAGTCCCTGTGCTCAGATATGCAACAGCAGTCCCTGTGTCTCATAGGGAACAGCAGTCCCTCTGAGTAATATAGAGAACACCAGTCCCTATGTCTGTTTTAGAGAACACCAGTGCCTGTGCATAATATAGAGAACAGTATTCCCTGTGTTTAACAAAGAGGGGAGCAGACCCAGTGATCAGATAGTGAACAGCAGTCCCTGTGCCTCATATAGGGAACAGCAGTCCCTGTGTGTAATAAAGAGAACAGCAGTCACTGTGAATGATATAGAAAACAGCAAACACTGAGGATAATGTAGAAAACAGCAGACCCTGATTCTAATGTGGAGAACAGCAGTCCCAGTGTATAATATAGAGAACAGCTGTCGTTGAGTGTCTGGTAGAGAACAGTAGTCCCTGTGTAAAATATAGAGACCAGCAGTCCTGCATACATTGAAGAGAACAGCAGTCCCTTCATATAATATAGAGAATAGCAGTCCCTGTGTTTAATAAAGAGAACAGCAATCCCTGTGTTTCATAAAGAGATAAGCAGTGTCTGCATATAATATAGAGAACAACAATCCCAGTCTATAATATAGAGAGCAGATGTCCCTGAGGGTCTGGTAGAAAACAATAGTCCCTGCGTAAAATGTAGAGAGCAGTGGTCCTGCGTACATTGTAGACAACAGCAGTCCTAGATATCAGATAGAGGACAGTAGTTCCGGTATAAAATGTAAAAAACTGTGGTCCTGCGTACATTGTGGAGACTACAGTCCCTGTTTCTAATGTGGAGAACAGTAGTCCCTGTGTATACTGTGGAGAACAGCAGATCCTATGTTTCATGTAGAGAACAGCAGTTCCAGTATATAATATAGAGAACCGCTGTCCCTGAGTATCTGGTAGAGAACAACAGTCCCTGTGCAACATGTAGGAAAATGCATTCCTGCATACATTGCAGAGAACTGCAGTCCCTACATATAATATAGAGAACAGTAGTCCCTGTGTTTAATAAACAGCAGTTTAGAATTTAGAGACCAGCCGTCCTGTGCACATTGTAGAGAACAGCAGTCTCAACATATAATATAGAGAACATTAATCCCTGTGTAGAATATAGAGAACAGCAATGCCTGTGTTTCTTGCAGAGAACAGCAATTACTGTGTATAATATAGAGAAGAGCTCTCCCTGTGTTTCATAAAGAGATTAGCAGTGCTTGTGTATAATATAGAGAACAGCAATCACTCTATAATATACACAGGGACTCAAGTTCTCTACATTTTACAGAGAGCAGGAGTCCCTGCGTGTAATATAGAGAACAGCCTTACCTGGGTATAATATGGAGAGCAGCAGTCCTTGTGTCTATTATAGAGCACAACAGTGCCCGTGTATAAGAGAGAACAGCAGCCCCTTTGTACAATATGGAAAACAGTCCCTGTGTTTAATAAGGAGAATAGCAATCCCTGTGTATGACATAGAGAACAACAGTCCTTATGTTTCGTACAGAGAACAGCCGTCCCTGTGTATAATGTAAAGAACAGCAGTCACTGTGCATAATATATAGAACAGCAGTCCCTGTGTATAATATCGAGAACATGTGTCCCTGTGTATATCAAAAGAGAGCAGGAGTCCCTCTGTGTGATATAGAGAACAGCCTTACCTGTTTATAATATGGAGAACAGCGATCCTTGTGTCAATTATACAGAACAACAGTGCCAGTGTATAATATAGAGAACAGCAGTCCCTGTGTCTAATATAGGAACAGCAGTTCTTGTGTATAAATTAGAGAACACTGGTCCCTGTGTCTATTATAGAGAACATCCCTCCAAACGTACAATATGGAGAACAGCAGTCCCGATGCATAATAGAGAGAACACCAGTTCCTGTACAATGTTGAGAACAGCAATCCCTGCGTGCAATGGAAACAACAGCAGTGCCTGTGTATAATATAGGGAACATCACTCGATGTGTATAACATACAGAATATGAATCCCTTTGTTGAATGAAGAGAAAAGCCATCCCCCTGTGTAATAAAGAGAACACCAGTGCCTGTGCACACGATAGAAAACAGCAGTCCCTGTGCACAATATAGAGAACATGAGTCACTGCGTATAATATAGAGAGCAGCAAACCCTGTGAATGATGTAGAAAACAGCAGTCCCTGTTATTAATGTGGTGAATAGTAGTCCCATTGTATATTGTGGAGAACAGCAGATCCTGTGTATAATGTAGAGAACAGCAATTGCTGCTGTCCCTGAGGGTATAGTAGAGAACAGTAGTCCCTTTGTCAAATGTAGAGAACAGTGGTCCTGCGTACATTATATGGAAGAGCAGTATCTGTGTACAGTGTAGAGAACAGCAGTCCCTACATATTATATAGAGAATAACAGCCCCTGTGTTTCATAAAGAGAACAGTAATCCCTGTGCATAACATAGAGAACAGCACTCCTTATGTTTCATACAGAGAACAGGTGTCCCTGTGTATAATATAGAGAACACGTGTACCTGTGTATATTAAAGACCCACATGCACACATATATTTTGTGGGGTGAATTTGTACTTGCAGAGTTACATTGTGTTTTGCTCAAAAACTGCATGCATTCATGTAGAACTCTGAGCTCAAAAACTGCATGAATTTATGTAAAACTCTGTTATCTCACTTTTTAGATTAGAATCAATCTAAACATCATGGCATAGACAGAGAACACAGGGGGCTAACACCTTCAACATGTTGTCTAGCTATCACCATTGTTAACAGCTAACCCAAGAATGCAACTTAAAAAAAAAGGTTTTGTGATTTACACATGAAAGGAG
>NW_025214831.1:35730-41739 GCF_004010195.1 Chiloscyllium plagiosum
ATCTTCTTCCCGCCCTCTCCGCCCCCACCCCAGTCTGATCTATCACCCTCACCTTGACCTCTTTCCACCTATCACATTTCCGACGCCCCTCCCCCAAGTCCCTCCTCCCTACCTTTTATCTTAGCCTGCTGGACAAACTTTCCCCATTCCTGAAGAAGGGCTTATGCCCGAAACGTCGATTCTCCTGTTCCCTGGATGCTGCCTGACCTGCTGCGCTTTTCCAGCAACACATTTCCAGCTCTGATCTCCAGCATCTGCAGACCTCACTTTCTCCTAATAAAGGAAGTTAGACTGACAGAACATACAGCATTACATCATAGTATGTATGGTACCATTCGGCTAATAACGGACATTAGAGTAATACAACATAGCACATTACAGCGTAGCGCAGGCCCTTTATGGAACAGCTCGGCTACAACCAAGCACATTACAGCACAGTACAGTGCCTTTATGAAACCGCTCGTCTAATAAGGGAATATTATCATCGAACGTAGAGAATTACAGCACAGTACATGCCCTTTATGGAACAGCTTGGCTCATAAAGGAAGTTAGACTGATCGAACATACAGCATTATAGAACAGTACAGGCCCTTTATGGTACCATTTGGCTCATACCGGACATTAGACCAATACAACATAGAAAATTATAGTGCAGTCCTGGTCCTTTATGGAACACCTCGGCTAATAAAGGAAGTTGGACTGATAGAACATACAGCGTTACAGAGCAGTATAGGCCCTTTATGGTACCATTCGGCTAATACAGGACATTAGTCCGATACAACATAGCACATTACAGAGCTGTACAGGGCATTTATGAAACCGCTCGTCTAATAAAGGAATATAGAACGTAGAGAATTACAGCATAGTACAGGCCCTTTATGGAAAAGCTCAGCTAATAAAGGAAGTTAGACAGATAGACATACCGCATTACAGCGCAGTACAGTCCCTTCATGGTACCATTCTGCCTATACCGGACATTAGAACAATACAACAAAGCACATTACAGTGCAGTACAGGTCCTTTAAGGAACAGCTCGGGGCCAATAAAGGAAGATAGACTGACAGAACATACAGCATTACAGCTCAGTAGGTGGTACCATTCGGCGAATACCAGACATTAGACCTTTACGACATAGCACATTACAGCAAAGTAAAGGCCCTTTATGGAACCTCTTGGCTCATACCGAACATTAGACCGATTCAACATAGAAAATTGCAGCGCAGTACAGGCCCTTTATGAAACCGCTCAGCTAATAAAGGAATATAGATTCATAGAGAGTAGAGAATTACAGCACAGAAAAGGCCTGTTATGGAATGTCTTGGCTCATACCGGACATTAGACCGATTCAACATAGAAAATAGCAGCACAGTACAGGCCCTTGATGGAACAGCCCGGCTAATAAAGGAAGTTAGACTGATAGAACATACAGCATTACAGCGCAGTACAGGGACTTTATGGTACCATTCGGATAATACCGGACATTAGACCAATACAACATAGCACATGACAGCGCAGTACAGATCATTCATGGAACAGCTCGGTTAATAAAGGAAGTTAGACGGATAGAACATACAGCATTACATCGCAGCACAGGCCCTTAATGGTACCATTCGGCTAATACCGGACATTGGACCAATATAACATAGCACATTACAGCGCAGTACAGATCCTTTATGGAACAGCTCGGCTAAAAAAGGAAGATGGACTGATAGAAGTTACAGCATTACAGAGCTGTACAGGGCCTTTATGGTATCATTCGGATAATACCGGACATTAGACCAATACAACATAACACATTACAGTGCAGTACAGGTCCTTTATGAAACCGCTCGGCTAATGAAGGAATATAGATTCATAGAGAGCTGAGAATTACAGCACAGTACAGGCCCTTTGTGAAAACACTCGACTAATAATGGACATTAGACCAATACAACACAGAACATTACAGCGCAGTACAGCCCCTTGATGGAATACCTCGGCTCGTAAAGGAAGTTAGACTGATAAAATATACTGCATTACAGCGCAGTACAGGCCCTTTATGGTACACTTCAGCCAATACAGGACTTTAGACCAATACAACATAGCAGATTACAGCAGAGTACAGGTCCTTTATGGAACAGCTCGGCTAAAAAAGGAAGTTAGACTGATAGAACATACAGCATTACAACGCAGTACAGGCCCTTTATGGTACACTTCAGCCAATAGAGGACATTAGACCAATACAACATTGCACATTACAGCACAGTACAGATCGTACATGGAACAGCTTGGTTAATAAAGGAAGTTAGACTGATAGAGCATACAGCATTACAGCGCAGTACAGGCCCTTTATGGTACCATTCGGATAATACCGGACATTAGACCAATACAGCATGACACATTACAGCGTAGCGCAGGCCCTTTATGAAACCGCTCGGCTAATAAAGGAATATAGATTCATAGAGAGTAGAGAATTACAGCACAGTACAGTCCATTTATGGAACCACTCAACTAATAATGGACATTACCAATAAAACATAGAACATTACAGCGCAGTAGAGGGCCTATATGGAACCGCTCGGATAAAAAAGGATTATAGATTCATAGAGATTAGAAAATTATAGCACAGTACAGGCCCTTTATGGTGCCATTCGCCTAATACCGGATATTTGACCAATATAACATAGCACATTTCAGCGCAGTACAGGACCTTTATGAAACCGCTCATCTAAGAAGGGAATATTATCATAGAACATAGAGAATTACAGCACAGTACAGGCCCTTTATGGAAGAGCACGGCGAATAAAGGGAGTTAGACTGATAGAACATACAGCATTTCAGCGCAGTACAGGCCCTTTATGGTACCATTCGGCTAATACAGGACATTAGACCGATACAACATAGCACATTACAGAGCTGTACAGGGCCTTTATGAAACCGCTCGTCTAATAAAGGAATATAGAACGTAGAGAATTACAGCATATTACAGGCCCTTTATGGAAAAGCTCAGCTAATAAAGGAAGTTAGACAGATAGACATTCCACATTACAGTGCAGTACAGTCCCTTCATGGTACCATTCTGCCTATGCCGGACATTAGAACAATACAACAAAGCACATTACAGTGCAGTACAGGTCCTTTAAGGAACAGCTCGGGGCCAATAAAGGAAGATAGACTGACAGAACATACAGCATTACATTGCAGTACAGGCCCTTTATGGTACCATTCGGTTAATACCGGACATTAGACCGATACAACATAGCACATTACAGCGCAGTACACGTCCTTTATGAAACCACTCGGCTAATAAAGGAATATAGATTCATAGAGAGTAGAGAATTACAGCACAATACAGGCCATTTATGGAACCACTTGGCTAATAACGGACATTAGACCAATACAACATAGAACATTACAACGCAGTACAGGTTCTTTATGCAACCGCTCGACTAATACTGGACATTAGATCAATGCAACGCAGAACACTACAGCACAGTACAGGGCCTTGGTCGAACAACTCGGCTAATAAAGGAAGTTAGACTGATAGAACATACAACATTACAGAGCTGTACAGGGCCTTTATGGTACCATTCGGATAATACCGGACATTAGACCAATACAACACATCACATTACAGCGCAGTACAGGTCCTTGATGGAACAACTCGGCTAATAAAGGAAGTTAAACTGACAGAAAATACAGCATTACATCGCAGTACAGGCCCTTTATGGTACCATTCGGCTAAAACTGGACATTAGACCTTTATGGTACAGCTCAGCTAAGAAAGGAAGTTAGACTGATAGAACATAGCACATTACAGCAAAGTACAGGCCCTTTATGGTACCAGTCGGCTAATAACGGACATTAGAGTAATACAACATTGCACATTACAGCGTAGCGCAGGCCCTTTATGGAACATCTCGGCTACAACATAGCACATTACAGCGCCTTTATGAAACCGCTTGGCTAATAAAGGAATATAGATTCGTAGAGAGTAGAGAATTACAGCACAGTACAGTCCATTTATGGAATCACTCGGCTAATAACGGATGCAACATAGAACATTACAGAGCAGTACAGGTTCTTTATGGTATCGTTCAGCAAATACTGACATTAGACCAATACAACACAAAATATTACAGCGCAGTAAAGACCTTTATGGAACAACTCGGCTAATAAAGGAAGATGGACTGATAGAAGTTACAGCATTACAGAGCTGTACAGGTCCTTTATGGTACCATTTGGCAAATACTGGACATTAGACCAATACAACACAGCATATTACAGCGCAGTACAGGTCCTTTATGGAACAACTCGGCTAATAAAGGAAGTTTGACTGATAGAACATACAGCATTACAGAGCAGTACAGCCCCTTTAAGGTACAATTCAGCTAATAACGGACTTTAGACCAATACAGCAGAGAACATTACAGCACAGTAAAGGTCTTTTATGCAACCGCTCGGCTAATACTGGACATTAGACCAATACAACACAGAACACTAAAGCACTGTACAGGCCCTTTATGGAACAGCTCGGCTAATAAAGGAAGTTAGACTGATAGAACATACAGCATTACAGATATGTACAGGCACTTTATGGTACCATTCGGCTAATACCAGACATTAGACCAATACAACATGGAACATTTCAGCGCAGTAAAGGCCCTTTATGAAACCTCTCGGCTCATACCGAACATTAGACTAATTCAACATAGAAAATTACAGCGCAGTACAGGCTCTTTATGGAACAGCTCGGCTAATAACCAACATTAGACCAATCTAACATAGCACATTACAGCGCAGTACAGAGCCTTTATGAAACCACTCGTCTAATAAAGAAATATAGATTCATAGAGCGTAGAGAATTACAGCACAGTACAGGCCCTTTATGGAACAGCTTGGCCAATAAAGGGAGTTAGACTGACAGAACATACAGCATTACAGCACAGTACAGGCCCTTTATGGTACCATTCGGCCAATACCGGACATTAGACCAATATAACATAGAACATTACAGTGCAGTACAGGCGCTTTATGGTACCAGTCGGCTAATACCGGACATTTGACTAATACAACATTGCACATTACAGCGCAGCGCAGGCCCTTTATGGAACAGCTCGGCTAATAAAGGAAGTTAGACTGATAGAACATACAGCATTACAGATATGTACAGGCACTTAATGGTACCATTCGGCTGATGCCGGACATTAGACCAATACAACATAGAAAATTACAGCACAGTACATGCCCTTTATGGAACAGCTCGACTAATAACGGAAGTTAGACTGACTGAACATACAGCATTACATCGCAGTACAGGTCTGTTATGGTACCATTCGGCTCATACCAGACATTGGACCTATACAACATAGCACATTACAGCGCAGTAGAGGTCCTTTATGAAACCACTTGGCTAATAAAGGAAAATAGATTCATAGAGAGTAGAGAATTACAGCACAGTACAGTCCATTTATGGAACCACTCGGCTAATAACGGATATTAGACCAATACAACATAGAACACTACAGCACAGTACAGGTTCTTGATGGAACAACTCGGCTAATAAAGAAAGTTAGACTGATAGAACATACAGCATTACAGAGCTGTACAGGCCCTTTATGGTACCATTCGGCTAATACAGGACATTAGACCAATACAACACATCACATTACAAGTCCTTGATGGAACAACTCGGCTAATAAAGGAAGTTAGCTGGAAATGTGTTGCTGGAAAAGCGCAGCAGGTCAGGCAGCATCCAGGGAACAGGAGAATCGACGTTTCGGGCATAAGCCCTTCTTCAGGAATGGGGAAAGTTTGTCCAGCAGGCTAAGATAAAAGGTAGGGAGGAGGGACTTGGGGGAGGGGCGTCGGAAATGTTCCGACGCCCCTCTCCCAAGTCCCTCCTCCCTACCTTTTATCTTAGCCTGGACAAACTTTCCCCATTCCTGAAGAAGGGCTTATGCCCGAAACGTCGATTCTCCTGTTCCCTGGATGCTGCCTGACCTGCTGCGCTTTTCCAGCAACACATTT
>NW_025214831.1:50659-52217 GCF_004010195.1 Chiloscyllium plagiosum
CCTTCTGAAGCCTCCCTGTAGCTCAAATCCTCCAATCCTGGCAACATCCTTGTAAATCTTTTAGGAAGCCTTTCAAGTTTCACAACATCCTTCTGATAGGAAGGAGACCAGAATTGCACGCAATTCCAAAATATTCAAAAGTCTAACCAATGTCCTGTGCAGCTGCAACATGACCTCCCAACTCCTGTTCTCAATACTGTGACCAATAAAGGAAAGCATACCAAATGCCGTCTTCACTATCCTATCCACCTGCAACTCTACTTTCAAGGTCTGTTTGTTCAGCAACACTCCCTAGGACCTTACCATTAAGTGTATTAATCCTGCTAAGACTTGTTTTCCTAACATGCATTACCTCACATTTATCTAAATTAAACTCCATTTGCCACTCCTCAGCCTGTTGGCCCATCTGATCAAGATCCCGTTGTGATCTGAGGTAACCTTCTTCGCTGCCCACTACACCTCCAATTTTGGTGTCATCTGCAAAGTTACTAACTATACCTCCATTGTTCACATCCAAATCATTTATATACATGATGGAAAGTAGTGGACCCAGCACCAATCCTTGTGGCACTGTACTGGTCACAGGCCTCCAGTCTGAAAAACCACCCTCCACCACTACCCTCTGTCTTCTACCTTCGAGCCAGTTCTGTATCCTAATGGCTAGGTCTCCCTGTATTCCACGAGATCCAACCTTTCTAACCAGTTTCCCATGGGGACCTTTGTCGAATGCCTTACTGAAGTCCATATAGATCACATCTACCACTCTGCCCTCATCAGTCCTCTTTGTTACTTCTTCAAAAAACTCAATCAAGTTTGTGAGACATGATTTCCCACGCACAAAGCCATGTTGACTACTGCTGTGCTCTTCCAGCACCATTGATCCAGAATCTGGTTTCCAGCATCTGCAGTCATTGTTTTTACCTATCCCTAAT
Source organism: Chiloscyllium plagiosum (assembly GCF_004010195.1). Classification (NCBI taxonomy): domain Eukaryota; kingdom Metazoa; phylum Chordata; class Chondrichthyes; order Orectolobiformes; family Hemiscylliidae; genus Chiloscyllium; species Chiloscyllium plagiosum. The sequence goes on from NW_025214831.1 coordinate 51,592, forward strand.
CAGTCCTTGCCTTTCCAAATACATTTGCATCCTGTCTCTCAGAATTCTATCTAATTTCCCACCACTGAGGTCAGGCTCACTGGTCTATAGTTCCCTGGCTTATCCTTACTACCTTTCTTAAATAGTGGTACCACATTAGCTAACCTCCAGTCTTCAGATAATATCCAGATGATACGAATAGCTCGGCAAGGCGTTCAGCAATCATTTTTCTAGCTTCCTACTGAGATCAGATACACCAAGATGCCACCATTTATTTCCCTGCATTCTTTGTCTTCCATTTCCTTCTCCAAGTAAACACTGATGCAAAGTACTCGCTTTGTATGTCCTCCATCTCTTGCAGCTCCATACAAAGGTCACCATGCTGATCTTTGAGGGGCTTAATTCCCTCCCTAGTTACCCTTTCCTCAATGTACTTGTAAAGAACCTTTGGATTCTCCTTAACTCTATTTGCCAAAACTATCTCATGTCCCCTTTTTGCCCTCCTGAATTTCCTCTTAAGTGTAATCCTAATGCCTTTATACTCTAATAAGGATTCACTTGATATATCCTGTCTATAACTGACATATGCTTCCTTCTTTTTCTTAACCAAACCCTCAATTTCTGTAGTCATCCAGCTTTCCCTACAC
>NW_025214832.1:0-19873 GCF_004010195.1 Chiloscyllium plagiosum
ACACTGTGTATTATGTCACTGTCCTGTGTAACTTGATAATATTGCAGTCTATATTAAATAATACTGTCCTGTATAACTGTGTATAATATGTCAGCCTATAATAATTATCACTGTCCATGTAACTCTATATAATATTTCAGTCTATGTGAGGTAACGGTCCTGTGTAACAGTGTCTAATATTTCAGTCTGGAATAGACACCAATGCCCTCTGTAAATGGGTATAATGTTTCAGTGTATTATACATAACACTGTCGTGTGGAAATGTGTATAATACTTCATTCTATAATAAATAATACGGTCCTGTGTAAATGCATGTACTATTTAAATCTATAAGAAAAACACTGTCCTGTGTAAATGCGGAAAAAAACTTCAGTCTGTAATAAATAACACTGTCCTGTGTAAATGTGTATAATATTTCAGTCTATTATAGATACCACTGTCGTCTGTAAGTGCTTATTATATTTCAGACCATAACAAATAATACTGACTTGTGTAAATGTATATAATATTTCAGTGTATAATACATAACATTGTCCCGTGGAAATGTGTATAATATTTCAGTCTATAATAAATAACACTGTCCTGTGTAAATGTATATACTCTTTCAGTCCATATTAAATGACATTGCCCTGTGTAACTGTGTATAACATTTCAGTCTATAACAAGTAACACTGTCCAGTGTGACTGTGTATAACAATTCAGTATATAATAAATAACACTGTCCTGTGTAATTGTGTATAATATTTCAGTCTTTAATAAATAACACTGTCCTGTGTAACTGTGTATAATATTTCAGTCTATACTAAATAACACTGTCATGTGTAACTGTGTATAATATTTCAGTGCATTATAGATACCGCTGTCATCTGTAAATGCTTATGATATTTCAGCCTAGAATAAAAAATACTGTCTTGTGTAATAATATTTCAGTGTATATTAAATAACATTGTCCTGTGTAACTGTGTTGAATATTTCAATCTGTATTAAATAACTCTGTACAGTGTAACGGTGTCTAATATTTCAGTCTATAATAATAACACTGTCCCATGTAACTGTATAATATTTCAGTCAATAATAAATTACACTGTCCTGTGTAACTGTGTATAATATGTCAGCCTATAATAAATATTACTGTCCGTGTAACTCTATATAATATTTCAGTCTATGTGAGGTAACGGTCCTGTGTAACTGTGTCTAATATTTCAGTCTGGAATAGACTCCAATGTCCTCTGTAAATGAGTATAATATTTCAGTGTATTATACATAACACTGTCGTGTGGAAATGTGTATAATACTTCAGTCTATAATAAATAATACGGTCCTGTGTAAACGTATATACTATTTAAATCTATAATAAATAACACTGTCCTGTGTAACTGTGTATAATATCTCAGTGTATTATACATAAGACTGTCCTGTGGAAATGTGTATAATACTTCAGTCTATAATAAATAATACGGTCCTGTGTAAACGTATATACTATTTAAATCTATAATAAATAACACTGTCCTGTGTAACTGTGTATAATATTTCAGTGTATTATACATAACAATGTCCTGTGGAAATGTGTATAATACTTCAGTCTGTAATAAATAACACTGTCCCGTGTAAATGTGTATAATATTTCAGTCTATTATAGATACCACTGTCGTCTGTAAGTGCTAATGATATTTCAGACCACAACAAATAATACTGACATGTGTAAATGTGTATAATATTTCAGTGTATTATACATAACATTGTCCCGTGAAAATGTGTATAATATTCCCATCTATAATAAATAACACTGTCCTGTGTAAATGTAGATACTCTTTCAGTCCATATTAAATAACATTGTCCAGTGTAACTGTGTATAACATTTCAGTCTATAACAAGTAACACTGTCCAGTGTGACTGTGTATAACAATTCAGTATATAATAAATAACACTGTCCCGTGTAATTGTGTATAATATTTCAGTCTTTAATAAATAACACTGTCCTGTGTAACTATGTATAATATTTCAGTCTATACTAAATAACACTGACCCGTGTAACTGTGTATAATATTCCTGTCTATAATAAATAACACTGTCCTGTGTAACTGTGTATAATATTTCAGTCTATAATAAATAACACTGTCCCGTGTAGATGTGTATAATATTTCAGACTGTATTAAATAACACTGTCCTGTGTAACTGTGTATAATATTCCAGTCTATAATAAATAACACTGCCCTGTGCAGCTGTGTATAATATTTCAGTCTATAATAAATAACACTGTCCCGTGTAACTGTCTATAATGTGTCAGTCTATAATAAATAACACTGTCATGTGTAACTGTGTATAATATTTCAGTCTATAATAAATAACACTGCATTGTGTAACTGTGTATAATATTTCAGTCAATAATAAATAACACTGTCATGTGTAATTGTGTATAATATTTCAGTGTATTATAGATACCGCTGTCATCTGTAAATGCTTATGATATTTCAGCCTGGAATAAAAAATACTGTCTTGTGTAATTGTGTATAATATTTCAGTGTATATTAAATAACATTGTCTTGTGTAACTGTGTTGAATATTTCAATCTGTATGAAATAACTCTGTACAATGTAACAGTGTCTAATATTTCAGTCTATAATAAATAACACTGCCCTATGTATCTGTGTATAATATGTCAGTCTGTAATAAATAACACTGTCCTGTGTAACTGTGTATAATATTTCAGTCCATAATAAATAACACTGTCCTGTGTAATTGTGTATAATATTTCAGTCTATAATAAATAACACTGTCCCGTGTAACTGTGTATAATATTTCAGTCTATAATAAATAACACTGTCCTGTGTAATTGTGTGTAATATTTCAGTCTATAATAAATAACACTGTCCCATGTAACTGTGTATAATATTCCAGTCTATAATAAATAACACTGTCCTGTGTAACTGTGTATAATATTTCAGTCTATAATAAATAACACTGCCCCGTGTAGATGTGGATAATATTTCAGACTGTATTAAATAACACTGGCCTGTGTAACTGTGTATAATATGTCAGTCTATAATAAATAACACTGCCCTGTGTAACTGTGTATAATATTCCAGTCTATAATAAATAACACTGGCCTGTGTAACTGTGTATAATATGTCAGTCTATAATAAATAACACTGTCCTGTGTAACTGTGTATAATATTTCAGTCTATAATAAATAACACTGTCCCTGTGTAACTGTGTATAATATTTCAGTGTATTATAGATACTGCTGTCATTTGTAAATGCTTATGATATTTCAGCCTGGAATAAAAAATACTGTCTTGTGTAATTGTGTATAATATTTCAGTCTGTATGAAATAACTCTGTACAGTGTAACGGTGTCTAATATTTCAGTCTATAATAAATAACACTGCCCTATGTATCTGTGTATAATATGTCAGTCTGTAATAAATAACACTGTCCTGTGTAACTGTGTATAATATTTCAGTCTATAATAAATAACACTGCCCTGTGTAACTGGATATAATATTTCAGTCTATAATAAATAACACTGCCCTGTGTAACTGGATATAATATTTCAGTCTATAATAAATAACACTGCCCTGTGTAACTGGATATAATATTTCAGTCTATAATAAATAACACTGCCCTGTGTAACTGGATATAATATTTCAGTCTATAATAAATAACACTGCCCTGTGTAACTGGATATAATATTTCAGTCTATAATAAATAACACTGCCCTGTGTAACTGTGTATAATATTTCAGTCTATAATAAATAACACTGCCCTGTGTAACTGGATATAATATTTCAGTCTATAATAAATAACACTGCCCTGTGTAACTGGATATAATATTTCAGTCTATAATAAATAACACTGTCCCTGTGTAACTGTGTATAATATTTCAGTGGCATTTACCTGGGCATCATCTATGGGAGCATACACCTGGGGACAGTCCATACTGACATATACCTGGGCATTTTCTATGGGAGCATACACCTGGGCACAGTCTGCACTGAAATATACCTCCGCGTGGACTGTAATAACACAAACCTGGGCATAGTCTGTACTGACATATACCTGGGCATTTTCTATGGGAGCATACACCTGGGCACAGTCTGCACTGAAATATACCTCCGCGTGGACTGTAATAACACAAACCTGGGCATAGTCTGTACTGACATATACCTGGGCATTTTCTATGGGAGCATACACCTGGGCACAGTCTGCACTGAAATATACCTCCGCGTGGACTGTAATAACACAAACCTGGGCATAGTCTGTACTGACATATACCTGGGCGTGGACTGTAATAGTACTCACCTGGGCACAGTCTGTACTTCCATATATCTGGGCATGATTTGTAATAGCACACACTTGGGCACAGTCTGTACTGACATATACATGGGCGTAGACTGTAATAGCACACACCTGGCACAGTCTGTACTGGCATATACCTGGGCGTGGACTGTAATAGTACTCACCTGTGCACAGTCTGTACTTACATATATCTGGGCATGATTTGTAATAGCACACACTTGGGCACAGTCTGTACTGACATATACCTGGGCATGGATTGTAATAGCACACACCTGGGCATAGTCTGTACTGACATATACCTGGGCGTGGACTGTAATAACAGAAACCTGGGCACAGTCGGTACTGACATATACCTGGGCGTGGACTGTAATAGCACACACCTGGGCACATTCTGTACTGACATATACATGAGCCTGGTCTGTAATAACACATACCTGCGCACAATCTGTGCTGGCATTTACCTGGGCATCATCTATGGGAGCATACACCTGGGCACAGTCTGTACTGAAATATACCTCCGCGTGGACTGTAATAGCACAAACCTGGGCACAGACTGTACTGACATATACCTGGGCGTGGACTGTAATAGCAGAAACCTGGGCACAGTCAGAACTGACATATACCTGGGCGTGGACTGTAATAGCACACACCTGGGCACAGTCTGTACTGACATATACCTGAGCATGGTCTGTAATAGCACACACCTGGGCACAGTCTGTACTGGCATTTACCTGGGCATCATCTATGGGAGCATACACCTGGGCACAATCTGTACTGACATATACCTGGGCATTTTCTATAGGAGCATACACCTGGGCACAGTCTGTACTTACATGTACCTGGGCATGGACTGTATCAGCACAAACCTGGGCACACTCTGTACTGACATATACCTATGCATGGATTGTAATAGCACACACCTGACATATACCTATGCATGGATTGTAATAGCACACACCTTGGCACAGTCTGTGCTGACATGTACCTGGGCATGGACTGCAATAGCACACACCTGGGCACAGTCTGTACTTACATGTACCTGGGCATGGACTGAAATAGCACACGCCTGGGCACAGTCTGTACTGACATATACCTATGCATGGATTGTAATAGCGCACACCTGGGCACAGTCTGTACTGACGTATAATTATGTCACTGTCCTGTTTAACTGTGTATAATATTGCAGTCTATATTAAATAACACTGTCCTGTGTAATTGTGTATAATATTACACTGTGTATTAAGTCACTGTCCTGTGTAACTGTGATAATATTGCAGTCTATATTAAATAATACTGTCCTGTATAACTGTGTATAATATATCAGCCTATAATAAATATCACTGTCCATGTAACTCTATATAATATTTCAGTCTATGTGAGGTAACGGTCCTGTGTAACTGTGTCTAATATTTCAGCCTGGAATAGTCTCCAATGTCCTCTGTAAATGTGTATAATATTTCAGTGTATAATAAATAACACTGTCCTGTGGAAATGTGTATAACTTTTCAGTCCATAATAAATAACACTGTCCTTTGTTAATGTGTAAAATACTTCACTCTATAATAGATAACACTGTCCTGTGTAAATGTGTATAATATTTCAGTCTATTATAGATACCACTGTGGTCTTGTAAATGCTTATGATATTTCTGACTATAATATATAACACTGTCCTGTGTAATTGTGTATAATATATCAGTGTATATTAAATAACACTGTCCTGTGTAACTGTGTTGAATATTTCAGTCTGTATTAAATAACTCTGTACAATGTAACGGTGTCTAATATTTCTGTCTATAATAAGTAACACTGTCCCATGTAACTGTATAATATTTCAGTCAAAAATTAATTATACTGTCCTGTGCAACAGTGTATAGAATTTCAGTCTATAATAGGTAACACTGTCCAGAGTTGACTGTGTATAACCATTCAGTAAATAATAAATAACACTGTCCTGTGTAATTGTGTATAATATCTCAGTCTATATTTAATAACATTCATGTGTAACAGTGGCACAGTGGTTAGCACTGCTGCCTCACAGCGCCAGAGACCCGGGTTCATTTCCCGCCGCAGACAACTGTCTGTGTGGAGCTTGCACATTCTCCCTGTGTCTGTGTGGGTTTCCTCCGGGCGCTCAGGTTTCCTCCCACAGTCACAAAGATGTGCAGGTTAAGTGAATTGACCAGTGTTAGGTGAAGGGGTAAATGTAGGGGAATGGGTCTGGGTGGGTTGCTCTTTTGTGGGTCGGTGAGGACTTGTTGGGCCGAAGGGCCTGTTTCCACACTGTAAGTAAGTGAGTAATCTAGTAATCTAAATAGCACTGTTCTGTATAAATGCATATAATATTTCAGTCTATAATAAAGGCACTGTACTGTGTAACTCTGCATAACATTTCAGTCTATAATACATAACAATGCCCTGTGTAACTGTATATAATATTTCAATGTGTACTAAATAACACTGAACTGAATAACTGTGTATAATATGTCAGCCTATAATGAATTACACTGTCCTGTGTAACTGTATAATATTACACTGTGTATTATATCACTGTTCTGTGTAACTGTGATAATATTGCAGTCTGTAATAAATAACTGTCCTGAATAAATGTGTATAGTGTTTCAGTACATAATAAATAACACTGTCCCATGTAACTGTGTATAATATTTCAGTCCATAATAAATATTATTGTCCGTGTAACTCTATATAATATTTCAGTCTATGTGAGGTAACGGTCCTGTGTAACTGTGTCTAATATTTCAGTCTGGAATAGACACCAATGTCCTTTGTAAATGGGTATAATATTTCAGTGTATTATACATAACATTGTCCTGTGGAAATGTGTATAATACTTCAGTCTATAATAAATAATACGGTCCTGTGTAAATGTATATACTATTTAAATCTATAATAAATAACACTGTCCTGTGTAACTGTGTCTAATATTTTAGTCTGGAATAGACTCCAATGTCCTCTGTAAATGTGTATAATATTTCAGTGTATTATACATAACACTGTCCTGTGGAAATGTGCATAATACTTCAGTCTATAATAAATAATACGGTCCTGTGTAAATGTATATACTATTTAAATCTATAATAAATAACACTGTCCTGTGTAACTGTGTCTAATATTTCAGTCTGGAATAGACACCAATGTCCTCTGTAAATGTGTATAATATTTCAGCGTATGATACATAACACTGTCTTGTGGAAACGTATATAATAATAATAAATAATGCTGTCCTGTGTAAATGTATATACTATTTCAGTCTATATTAAATAACACTGCCCTGAGTAACTGTGTATAATATTTCAGTCTATAATAAATAACACTGTCCTGTGTTACTGTGTGTAATATTTCAGTCTATAATGCATAACACTGTCCTGTGTAACTGTGTATAATATTTCTGTCTATATTAAAAAATACTGTCTTGTATAACGGTGCATGTTATTTCTGTTCATAATATATAACACTGTCCTGTGTAACTGTGTACAATATTTCAGTCGATATTGAATAATACTATACGGTGTAACGGTGTGTAATATTTCAGTCTATATTATGTCACACTGTCCTGTGTAACTGTGTTTATTATTATAAACACAAATACACAGGACAGTATTATTTATTATTGACTGAAGTATTTTACACAATTACACACGACAGTATTATTTATTATTGACTGAAGTATTTTACACAGTTGCACAGGACAGTATTATTTAGTATGCACTGATAAATTACACACATACACAGGATAGTGTTGTTTAATATACACTGATATATTATGTATCATTACACAAGTCAGTGTTGTTTATTGTAGACTGAAATATTATACACAGTTATACAGGACAGTATTATGTATTATAGACTGAATATTTCCGTCTATAATAAATAGCACAGTCCTGTGTTACTGTGTGTAATATTTCAGTCTATAATACATAACACTGTCCTGTGTAACTGCATATAATATTTCAGTGTATATTAAATAGCACCATCGTATGTAACTATCTATAATATTTCAGTGTGTACTACATAACACTGTTCTGTGTAGCTGTGTATAATATTACAGTTTATAATACATAATACTGTCCTGTATAACTGTGTATAACATTTCAGTCTATAATAAATAACACTGTCCTTTGTAAATGTGTATAACGTTTCAGTGTGTACTAAATAACACTGTCCTGTGTAAATGTGTATAACGTTTCAGTGTGTACTACATAACACTGTCCTATATAAATGTGTATAACATTTCAGTGTGTACTAAATAACACTGTCATGTGTAAATGTGTGTACTATTTCAGTGTGTACTAAACAACACTGTCCTGTGTAACAGTGTATAATATTTCAGTCCATATTAAATAACACTGTCCTGTGTAACTGTGTATAATATTTCAGGCAATAATAAATAACACTGTCCTCTGTCACTGCATGTAATATTTCAGTCTATATTAAACAACACTGTCCTGTGTTACTGTGAATAATATTTCAGTCTATAATATAAACACTGTCCTGTGTATAATATTTCAGTCTATAATAAGTAACGCTGTCATGTGTAATGGTGGATACCATTTCAGTTCATAATAAATAAAACTGTCCAGTGTAAATGTGTATAAAATTTCTCGTTAAATAATATTGTGCTTTGCAACAGTTTGTAATATTTCAGTCTATGTTAAATCACACTGTCCCGTTTAACTGTATATAATATTTCACTGTGTATTAAATAACACTGTCCGGTGTAATTGTGATAATATATCAGTCTATAATAAATAACATTGTCCTGTGTAACTGTATATAATATTTCAGTAAATATTAAATAACACTGCCCTGTGTAACTGTGTATAATATTTCAGTCTATAATAAATAACACTGACTCGTGTAACTGTGTATAATATTCCAGTCTATAATAAATAACACTGCCCTGTGTAACTGTGTATAATATTTCAGTCTATAATAAATAACACTGACTCGTGTAACTGCGTATAATATTCCAGTCTATAATAAATAACACTGCCCTATGTAACTGTGTATAATATTCCAGTCTATAATAAGTAACTCTGTCCTGTTTAACTGCGAAAAATATTCCAGTCTATAATAAGTAACTCTGTCCTGTTTAACTGCGTATAATATTTCAGTCGATAATAAATAACACTGCCCTGTGTATCCAGGCTTAATGAACTCAATGGATGTTATATTACAGCCTTCTGTGTTTTGAAGTTCTGAAAAAGACTCTCAATGGACTTGAAATGTAAATTGTGTTCCTGTTGCCACAGTTGCTGCCAGTGTGTTGGATTTGTCCACAATTGTCTGTTTGTTTGGGACATTCCTTTACTCCTTTCTGCTGAAGAAACATGCAAGTGCCCCCTGCAAGTGGTTAATTTTAGAAAGACACTAGACCCTTCCAACTGTGCCAGTCCAGTTTTCTAACCTTGGAACTGGTCTGAAGCTGTCTTTGTGACGACAGAATTAATTAGGTCCATTTAGCTGGTACATCATTGACTAATCCTCTCAACAAAAGTACATGAACCACTGAGTTTCACGATCACTGTTCAACTTGCGAAGGCAACAATATCGAAACTTGTAACGTTCTACTTTCTGGAAGTTTACTTCGCTATTTTCGCTGATAAAATGGAGGCATGGTGACTCAGTGGTTAGCCCAACAGCTGCCTCAGAGTGCCAGGGACCTGGGTCTGATTCCAACTGAGGGTGGCTGTCGGTGTGCAGTTTGCTCAATCTCCCCATGGTACCCCACAAATGCTTCCGTTTCCTCCCATTGTCCAAAGATGTCCAGGTTAGGGTGGATTGACCATGGGAAACTGTCCCATACTGCCCAGGGATGTGCAGGTTAGGGTGGGTTGGCCGTGGGGAAATTGTCCCATTGTGCCCAGGGATGTGCAGGTTAGGGTGGATTGGCAATGGGAAATTGTCCCATAGTGCCCAGGGATGTGCAGGTTAGGGTGGATTGGCCGTGGGAAATTGTCCCATAGTGCCCAGGGATGTGTAGGTTAGGTGGATTGGCCGTGGGAAATTGTCCCATAATGCGCAGGGATGTGCAGATTAGGGTGGATAGGCCATGGGAAATTGTCCCATAGTGCCCAGGGATGTGCAGGTTAGGGTGGGTTGGCCATGGGAAATTGTCCCGTAATGTCCAGGGATGTGCAGGTTAGGGTGGATTGACCATGGAAAATTGTCCCATAGTGCCCAGCGATGTGCAGGTTAGGGTGGATTGGCCGTGGGAAATTGTCCCATAGTGTCCAGGGATGTCCAGGTTAGGGTGAGTTGGCCATGGGAAATTGTCCCGTAATGTCCAGGGATGTGCAGGTTAGGGTGGATTGGCCATGGGAAATTGTCCCATAGTGCCTGGGGATGTGCAGGTTAGGGTGGAATGGCCGTGGGAAATGCCGGGTTACAGGGTAGGTGGGTGGGTCTGGGTGGAATGCTCTTCGGAGGGGTGGTCTGGACCCGATGGACTAAATACCGTCCCCCCCTTACTGTCGGGAATGTATGAAACCTCCCGCAGTTCCTGCGTGACCTTGTTGAAACCGTGCCACATAGATGAGAATTCACCTTTTTTGTCAAAAGAACTTGTCCATAAATTAATTTTAATGGACCTCTAAAACTCACAACCATAAATCTGTTCAAAAAGGGCAAATCGGTTTGATTCATTTGGAGAATGTCCAGTTGCAAATGGTAAGAAATCTAATCCTGTTCCCCAACGCTGGTTCTGGAATTGAGGGGAGATTGAGTCGACTGGGATTGTACTCATTGGGATTTAGAAGAATGAGGGGGGATGTTATAGAAACATTTAAAATGAGGAATGGAATAGATACGCTGGAAGCAGGGAGGTCGTTTCTACTGGAGCATGAAACTAGTACAAGGGGGCATCATCTCAAAATAAGCATGTTTCGGTCTGAACTAAGGAGGAATGTCTTCACCCAGAGGTTTGGAAAGCTGTGGAATTCCTGCCCAGTGATGCAGTTGAGGCTTCCTCATTGAATGGTTTTAAAGCTGAGGTAGATAATGTTTTTGAACAGTCAAGGAGTTACGGGTTATGGTGAACGGGCGGGTAAGTGGAGCTTATCCATCCAGACGCCTTTTAAATGTTGTAATCGTACCAGTTTCCAACACGACCTCTGGCAGCTGAGACCCCGAAATGATCAGCCATGATCTTTTACTGAACAGCAGAGCAGGCTCGAGGGGTCGGCTGGCCTACTCCTGCTCCTAGTTCTTGCCTTCTTTAGTTACAATGGGAACACAGCAGCTTTCAATTTTCACCTCCACTCTTCTTTCTGACTTGAGAAGAACCCATTCCTTCCCCCACCTTCCATTCACTTTTCCATTTTCTTTCAAACTTACGGGCGGGGTGATGGGAAAAAAGGTTTGGTTTATTATAATGATCAGCCCCGAATGCAGCCTGCCTTTTGGTCCTCAATGTGGGTTCATATCGCAGATGATTTTAAAGTCTTCTAAAAGAATGATCTCTTTAAGAGCTTTGTCCATCTGTTTCCAATTCAGTGTAGGTTTGCACTGGCTATTTCCTTAAGTCCCGAGACCCTGTCTGGATACCTCAGACACTAACTTATCTGCAGCCAATATAATTCTTTTTACAGTGGTGTTGTACCTAGAAACCTCCTTTATTTCCTGTGCTTTACCTACTCTGCACGGGCAATGTCCACATTTTCCATTGGCCAATTCACTCGTCTTTCCATTTTCTCAAAGAACATCGAGAATGCCTCGACATCTTTTCCCTCAAATGTTGGTAAGGGCCTGTACAAATTTAAACATTTCCTACCTAGATTCTCCCCATTGGAGAGAACATCTGACATCACCTATTTTAACCTTCGACATTTTAAACCTATGCTTATGTCCTCTTGCTTTACCTTTGTGATTCTAATTCAAATGTTTTAGATTAGGTTAGATTAGATTCCCTACAGTGTGGAAACAGGCCCTTCGGCCCAACAAGTCCACACCGACCCTCCGAGGAGTAACCCACCCCGCCTCTGACTAATGCACCTAACAACTATGGACAATTTAGCACGGCCAATTCACCTGACCTGCACATCTTTGTGACTGTGGGAGGAAACCGGAGCACCCGGAGGAAACCCACACAGACACTGGGAGAACGTGCAAACTCCACACAGTCAGTCGCCTGAGGCGGGAATTGAACCCGGGTCCCCGGCGCTGTGAGGCAGCAGTGCTAACCACTGAGCCACAAAATCTCCTCAGCTTTGTTTCTTCAACTCTCTCTTCCCTTTGGAATTCCATTTCCCCAATCTTTTTAACTGCAATTCGCTAATTCTGATAGATTGGTGGTTGCAAAGGCATTTAGCACGCTTACCTTCATCACTCAGTCCTTTGAGTATCGGGGTTGGGACGTCATGTTGAGCTTGTACAGGCCTTTGGTGAGGCCTCTTCTGGAATACTGTGTCCAGTTCTGGTCTCCCTGTTACTCCCTATTATTAACCTGGAGAGGGTTCAGAAGAGATTTACCAGGATGTTGCTGGGAATGGAGGCTTTGAGGTATAAGGAGCGGCTGGATAGGCTGGGACTTTTTTCACTGGAGCAGAAGAGGTTGAGGGGTGACTTCATGGAGATTTATAACATCGAGGGGCACAGGTAAAGTCAATGGCAGATGTTTTTTTTTCCCTAGGATGGGGGATTTCAAGACTAGGGGGTATATTTTTAAGGTGAGAGAAGCAAGATTTAAAAAAGGGGCAATTTTTGTAAACAGAGAGTGGTTTGTGTGGAAAATGACCTTCTTGAAATGGTGAGAAAATTAATAAAGCCAAAGCACAAAGGGATCTGGGAGTGCTAGTCGAGGATTCTCTAAAGGTAAACATGCAGGTTGAGTCCGTGATTAAGAAAGCGAATGCAATGTTGTCTCTTATCTCAAGAGGGTTGGAATATAAAAGCAGAGATGTAATACTAAGACTTTATAAAGCTCTGGTTAGGCCCCATTTGAAGTACTGTGTCCAGTTTTGGTCCCCACACCTCAGGAAAGATGTGGAAGCTTTGGAGAGGGTGCAGAGAAGATTTACCAGGATGTTGCCTGGAATGGAGAATAGGTCGTACGAGGATAGGTTGCAAGGCCGAGATTGATAGATTCTTGTTGTCTAGAGGAATTAAGGGCTACGGGGAGAACGCTGGTAAGTGGAGCTGAAATGCGCATCAGCCATGATTGAATGGCGGAGTGGACTCGATGGGCCGAATGGCCTTACTTCCACTCCTATGTCTTATGGTCTTATGGTCTTATTTTAAAGACATTTGGATAAGTTCAGAATAAGAAATATTTGGAGGGATATGGGTCAAGCGCAGGCAGGTGGGATCAGTTTCGTTAGTGATTATGGTCAGCATGGACTGGCTGGGCCGAAGGGTCTGTTTCCATGCTGTATGACTCTATGATTTTTAGTACCTGGAGGACATGGCTCCTCTTGTGTTCCTACCAAACTCAAATGGTTATGCCTGCCTTTACAAGGGATTCCCCCACCCCCACCCATTCACAATACACTTGCCAATTTAACCAATCCTGGCCTTTGTAGCCTCACTTTAGACAGTCAAAGGGCAAGTCTGCCAAATGCAGGAAGCTCTTGGCAACTTCCAATGCCATCTCTTGTGTGCAGTAAAGAACCTAGTGTTGCCTTTACTTATATCACTTACTCATCCCACACCAAAATCCTTGTTGTCCCTGTTTCAAAATAATCCCAGCCAAGATCCCACAACCCGTTGTTTCAACCCATTGGGGAAAGGGCGCTGAGTCTCAAATCCCATTACTCCCATGCATGATTAATCAAAGTGGACACAGTCCCTTATTTAACGGTCTGGTGGGGTCAAGTAAACAGAAAACACTGACCAGGTTCCTGTATTTATCAAAAGCGCCTGTTTATTAGAAATAAATTAGCTCTAGTCACAGATAAACAAGCTATGAATGATCAACATTTAATTCCTAATTGAAACTTTAACCCCCTTTTAAAGCCCCTAAACACAGATGCAGACAGACAAAAGAAACATTGTGTTATGTGGAAGCAAACAAAAACTAAGGACACAGAACTCGAAGGGTTGATGAGATAATCTTTTTGCTTCCCTCCATTGTGCAAGCTCCTTCTCCAAACTCTTTTACTCCCTGCACAGGAGGCGCTGGGTGACTAGTACACAAACTACAAAGTCTTTCAGTCACAGGTTAAAGGCTTCCTGCATCTGGTGGGAGAAAATAACCAGCTGTCTCAGGTTTCAGGAACTTTTATTACAGTGATAGAGACATGGGACCACTGTGTTGCAAACATGCAAGATGCTCCTCTGTCCAGGAGCCAGAGAGCTGTCATCACACTGATGTCTTCTAGAATCTACATCTGCACAAACCAATCAGCAACTTGCTGCTGGCTGAATCTCACTCTGTGCGCACACACACCCCCTGGTGGTGAGATTTCTTATCTCTCGTCTCCCACTGCTTGACAAAGCAGCAGTGTAAACACAACTCACAATGAGCTCCAGTAATTTGTGTTCAAAAGTGCAGCAGTCCCTTCCCTATTCATTATTTTGTTTGCAGCCCTTTTGCCATTTTAGGTCACAATCAAATGATTTGGATGTGAACATAGGAGAGATGGTCAGTAAGTTTGCAGATGACACCAAAATTGGTGGTAGAGTGATCAGTGAAGAAGGTTACCTCAGATTACAATGTGACCTTGATCAGATGGGCCAATGGGCTGAGGAATGACAGATGGAGTTTAATTTAGATAAATGTGAGGTGCTGCATTTTTGGAAGGGCAAATTAGGGCAGGACTTATACACTTAATGGTAAGGTCCTGGGAAGTGTTGCTGAACAAGGAGACCTTGGGGTGCAGGTGGCCAGGATAGTAAAGGAGTTGTGTAGTATGCTTGCCTTCATTGGTCAATGCATTCAGTGTTGGAGTTGGGAGGTCATGTTGCGGCTGTACAGGACATTGGTTTGGCCAACTGTTGGAATATTGCGTGCAATTCTGCTCTCCCTATAGGAAGGATATTGTGAAACTTGAAGAGATTCAGAAAAGATTGACAAGGATGTTGGAGGATCTGAGCTACAGGGAGAGGCTGAACAGGCTGGGGCTGTTTTCCCTGGAGCGTCGGAGGCCGAGGGGTGGACCTTATAGAGGTTTACAAAATTATGAGGGACATGGATAGGGTAAATAGGCAAGGTCTTTTGCCTGGGGTGAGGGAGTCCAGAACTAGAGGACATAGATTTAAGGTGAGAGGGGAAAGACTTAAAAGGGACCTAATGGGCAACATTTTCTCACAGAGGGTGGTGTGTGTATGGAATGAGCTGCCAGAGGGAGTGGTGGAGGCTGTAAGGTGAGAGGGGAAAGACTTAAAAGGGACCTAATGGGCAACATTTTCTCACAGAGGGTGGAATGAGCTGCCAGAGGAATTGGTGGAGGCTGGTACAATTGCAACATTTAAAAGGCATCTGGATGGGGTCAATAAGAAGGGTTTAGAGGGATATGGACCAAGTGCTGGCAAATGGGGTGAGATTTATACAGGATATCTAGATGGAATGGGCGAGTTGGACCGAAGAGTCTGTTTCCGTGCTGTACATCTCTGTGACGGTGTGAATCTGTACAGAAGCAGTCTTTACAAACGTAAAAATGCAGGAAACAAAGACAGCAAGTGCTGGAGAAACTCAGGAAGGCTGGCAGCAGCTGTGGACAGAAAAAAAAACAGTGTTGTTGTTGTGACCCTACACCGGTCTGATGAAAGAGATAAAACCTCATTTTTAAATGTGTTTCAGCATCAGGTAAGTTTACTATACATACAGAACAACACTGTAAAATTACACTCATCCATTCTCACCCATTCCTTATCCTTCTACATCACTTTCTCATGTATCTTTACACCCTTCCAGCTCATTCAGATTCTGATAATACATCAGCTATTACATTATCTTTCTCACAGTGTGAACAATTTCCACATTAAATGGTTGAATTAATAAGCTCCATGAGAACACTCTCACATTTTGAGTCTAAATTTCTCGGGAAAGCTAACAGGTTATAGTCATTCTATATCAGTGTTTCTTTACAACTGTGAATGACGTAAACTTCAAAATGTTGAAGAATAATCCCATGAGTGTCCTTTACTACTGTTGAGTGTTCCTGACCTTGTTCAAATCCCTTTGAAGAGTACCCAACTGGCTTCCCTATGCCCAGTAAGACTGCACCAACCATCCCTATCAATTGCTGTTGTAGAAGGTTTTCTAAGGTTGGGGGGTGGGATGGGGGCACTTTTCAGACCAGACCACCTTTACCAGATTTCTCATAAACACATTGATGTATGCAGCACAGAATGAGGCTATTGGGCCCGACATATTCACACTAGTCCACGGAGATCAGCCAACCCAAGGGTGGCTCAGTGGCTCTTTGGTTAGCAAGGCTGTCTCACAGCGCCAGGGACTCGGGTTCGATTCCAGCCTCAGGTGACTCGAGTTTACACATTCTCCCCGCGTCTGCATGGGTTTACTCCCACAGTCCACACCGATGCAGGTGAGGGTGGATAGGCCATGGGGAATTGTCCCATAGTGCCCAGGGATGTGCAGGTTAGGGTGGATAGGCCATGGGGAATTGTCCCATAGTGCCCAGGGATGTGCAGGTTAGGGTGGGTTGGCCGTGGGAAATGCAGGGTGAAAGGGTAGGTGGATGTGGGGGTGAATGCTCGTTAGAGGGCTGGTAGGGACTGAATGGGCTGATCGGCCTGCTTCCACGCTTAATCCTTAGTTTCCATACGGCTGTAGAGAGATGCAGCAATGCAAGGGAACATCCTGTTCGAGAGTTTCTTACTCAACTGTGATTTCCACGCACATACCACCCTCTGGGGCGAGAAATGAAATCAAACAAACTCTCTCTTTAGTCTTCTCTTTAACCGTAACTCAATGCCCCTGGTTAATGACACCTCCTAATGGGATACAGTATATTTCTATCCACCCTGTCCATGCCCTCATCACCTCATAACTTCTATCAGGTTCCCTCTACTGTTCCAAGGACCTCAACCCACTCTGTTAATTTCTTGGAATACATCAGAGTCCCTCAGTCTGATCTCTATATGTGCAGAGTTCTTTATCATTGTGAAAACTGACACTTGTGGGATCTGGGTGTCACTGAGGATAGTGCCCATGTCTTTAGCTCCACACACACACAGATGATTTCAATGGCCCCCAACAGACCATACCTTTTCTCTTGTTATTTCCCTGCTCTTCATACACTGTAGAGATTCGATATACACTGATCTATTAGGGGTACCACTTTTGCACTGGACATAGGACCCAAAAAATGACTACGTTCCCAGAAATCTCACAATTTCCCATTTAGTTTTAGGAAGGTGAATAGAGTCAGACAGTCATGAAGATGTACAGCATACAGAAACAGACCCTTCGGCCCAACCACAGTCCCAAACTAAACTAGTCCCACCTGCCTGCTCCCAGCCCACATCCCTCCAAACCCTTTCCTGCTCATGTCTTTATCCAAATGTCTTTAAAATGTTGTAACTGTCCCCACACCCACCCCTTCCTCAGGAAGCTCATTCCGCACACAACCAGACTCTGTGTAAAAAATTGCCTATCATTTTCATTCAAATCTTTCTTCTCCCACTTTAACAATATGCCCCCTAGTCTTGAATTGCCCCACTCTAGGGAAAAAATACCTGCCATTCACCTTATATATACCCCTCATGATTCTATAATGTCACCTCCTACGCTCCAGTGAAGAAAGTCCCAGCCTATCCAGCCCCTCCTTATAACTCAAATCCCCCAGTCCTGGCAACATCCTGGTAAATCTCTTCTGAACCCTCTCCAGTTTAATAATATCCTTCCTTTAACAGGGCAACTATAACTGGACACGGTCCTGCAGAAGAGGCCTCACCAACATCCTGTACAACCCCAACATGACGTCCCAGCTCCTGTACTCAAAGGGCTGAGCAATGAACACCTTCTGAACCCCCCCTGTGATGCAAACTTCAAAGAACTACGTACCTGAACTCCTAGGTCTCTCTGTTCTACAACACCCCCCCCCCCCCACCGCCCCCAGGGCCCTCCCATTAACTGTGTAAGTCCTGCCCTGGTCTGTTTTACCAAAATGCAACACCTCGCTTTTATCCAAAATTGATCCTAAAACTGAATGGCTCTGCAAAAGTTAGCAGTGCTGTGACAGGCACCAGAATTGGTTTGTGTTGAGTTGCCCCACATCCCTGGCTCATGTCTCAGATCTGCTCCACGCCTTCTGGAATCTCGGCCAAGTGAGGAGCTGATTTATTGCTGCTTGAATTTCCATTGGAAATAATCGCATGGCTAAATGTGTGCAGCACTCAATCACCAAGGTGCAAAGGCTCTTGGTCTTTCAGTTACAACTTTCCAATTTTCTATTTCAATCTGTAGTCCCAAATACATGGTCCCTGACATCACTACCTTTCCTGATTACATGCTGTACCTGCAGACTAACCATCTGTGATTCATACATTAGGACACCCAGATCCCTCTGCATCTCAGAGCTCTGCGATCTGTTGCCATTGAATAATCTGCTTTTTTATTCTTCCTGTCAAATTTACCAATTAGATAATATATCTGACACACCTTCATCCACTCGGCTTAACTCTTCCATATTTTTTGTAGGTCCCCTTCCCAAACTACTTTCCTACCCAGCTTTGATCATCAGCAAATTTAGTGAGTGTGCCTTCTTCACCCTCTTCTGAGTCACTTTTATTAATTGCGAATGGTTAAGCCATCCCTGTATCACACCAGTGTCTCCTCTTCCCCCGAGCTGCCTCAGTGCCTGGAGTTTGATAAAACACTGAGCGGGCCAAACGGATTCGGGATGGCAGCTGGAGATATATGAAGACCGTGTTATCGATGTGGTGGTCTGAGGAGCATCTTGAAGGAGGAAGGTGAGATTTAAGGAGATGGTTCCTGAAGCACAGGGCACAGGAATCTGGCACTTGTGCCCGTGATCAGAGAAACAGAGGCCACGCAAGTTACAAACTGAGCCAAAGCCAAGGCGCCAAATCCTACTCGGTCCAGCTTTCAGATAAGCAGCCATTGATAAGCAAATGCCATAAACCTGCTGGGAAGCACACAGAACCTTTCCCCAGCAAAGCTGCAGCTATTAATCACACCGGGAAATGGAAAAACAAAGGGACAGCCAGCTTCCAATAGTCAGCACGCGAACCAGGCGCTGGTTAACTGCTGGCTCTCCAGAGATGTGCGGTGCAGGAGCACTGCCCCATTTGTTACACACATTGGGAGTTCCTGCACTCAACTCCAGTCTCCATGTCATATAATGGCATGGGAGGGCACCACAGCTCAGAGGTTAGAGCTATCTGGGAAGAGGGATCAGGAGCAGGTACCCTGGCTGATTTCCACAGTCCCCACTCTCTCTAATATAGGGGTCAGTGGGCAGTGACCGAAGCAGGAATCCTGGCTGATTCCCCCCTCTCTCTCTAATATAGGGGTCAGTGGACAGTGACCAGGAGCAGGAACCCTGGCTGATTTCCACAGTCCCCACTCTCTCTAATATAGGGGTCAGTGGGCAGTGACCAGGAGCAGGAACCCTGGCTGATTTCCCCCC
>NW_025214832.1:21473-24434 GCF_004010195.1 Chiloscyllium plagiosum
CCCTTTCAAGTTTCACAACATCTTTCCGATAGGAAGGAGACCAGAATTGCACGCAATATTCCAACAGCGGCCTAACCAATGTCCTGTACAGCCGCAACATGACCTCCCAACTCCTGTACTCAATACTCTGACCACCTGACCTCCTGACTCCCCAAGGCCTGTCCACCATTTACACGGCACAAGTCAGGAGTGTGATGGAATACTTGCCCTGGATGGGGGCAGCTCCAGAACCCTCAAGAAGCTCCACGCTATCCAGGATAAATTGATTGGCACAAGTATCCACTCCCTCCCCCATCAATGCTCAGTAACAGCAGTGTGTATCATCTACAAGATGCACCACAGAAATTCATCAAGGCTCCTTAGACCACACCTTCCAAACCCACCACCACTTCCATCTAGAAGGACGAGGGCAGCAGATACATGGGAACACCATCCCTTGCAAGTTCCCCTCCAAGCCACTCACCATCTTGACTTGGAAGTGTATGACCGTTCCTCCAGTGTCTCTGGGTCACAATCCTGGAGGTCCCTGCCTAAAGGACATTGTGGGTGTCTCTACACCACACACGACAGGGCTGCAGCAGTTCAGGAAGGCAGCTCCTTCCCACTGCCTCCAGCACAACTAGAGACAGCCGATAAATGCTAGCCCAGCCAGCAACACCAAAATCCTGCAAATGAATAGAAAATAAAACTCAATCACAAATTTGGGAAAAGCATCATCACTGACAACTGCATGAGAAAGAACATACAATGGAATTAAGGAGAAAAAAATAGCATCCAGAAACTCAGATCCGAAACAAATAGATTATGAGACAGTCTAATCCCTTATGGAACTCATAAATAAAATGCAAATGATGGAGAGTTTAATGAAGTCAATCTGACAATATATGATCGAGGGACTTTACCTCAAAATGCAAAGAGTAATTGACCCTTCATCTTTATTCAGCAAATGGAAGAAAGCTGCATTTGCAATGTAATGTAATCATTTCAATACCGAAATATTCCAAATGCTGTTTGTTACTTTATACAGTGATCCTTCTGTCAGTGATTGTCCAGAACCACAGGGTGAATTATAATGACTTGTCTGCATTGTCACTCCCATTTGCTGACAATCACCAGGATGGTTTGCAATAAACTAAGCCCAATCAATTCAACTAAAAGCGGTGAGAATGAGAACTCACATCCCACCGGGAATGGTTTTTCCAGGATTATCCCGCACTGTCCAGGAACTGACGCCCCTTTGAGGATCCCAGGCCTCTCTTTCGAGATTTTAATTAGAAACGATGCTCGCGTACAGGCTCAGCAGCTATTAGTCTAAAGGTGTGGCGCTGGCAAAGCACAGCAAGTCAGGCAGCATCCGAGGAGCAGGAGAATCGATGTTTTGGCTCAACGAATCCTACACGTGCTGCGACATTGAAGGTTTCATCCACTGCCTCCGTGATTACTTTTAATGATGAAGGGCTTATGCCTGAAACATTGAGCATCCTGCTCCTCGGATGCTGCCTGACCTGCTGCGCTTTTTCAGCACCCCACTTGGACTCCCCAGTATCTGCAGTCCTCACTTTCTCTAAGCAGCTCATAGGGAAGGAAACAGGAATTAACAATCCCACTGAGAAACGACATCAGGAAAGCTGGTGTCGGGAATGGAACTCTCACACTGGAACAACTGTCAATGACGTTCAACTCTAGGACAGTGTAGAGGGAGCTTTACTCTGTATCTAATCCTGTGCTGTCCCTGTCCCTGGGAGTGTTTGATGGGGGGACAGTGTAGGGGGAGCTTTATTCTGTATCTAACCCTGTGCTGTCTCTGTCCTGTGAATGTTTGATGGGGGGACAGTGTAGAGGGAGCTTTACTCTGTATCTAACCCCGTGCTGTCCCTGTCCTGGGAGTGTTTGATGGGGGGACAGTGTAGGGGGAGCTCTACTCTGTATCTAACCCCGTGTTGTCACTGTCCTGGGAGTGTTTGATGGGGGGACAGTGTAGAGGGAGCTTTACTCTGTATCTCACCCCGTGCTGTCCCTGTCCCTGGAAGTGTTTGATGGTGAAGCTAGGAGCTAATATTGCCAGTATCAGGATGGACGAGAGGTGCTGGGAGAAGGGGAAGCTGTCTGCTGGGACATGCAGCCGAGAAATGAGTACTTGGTCACCGGCCCCAGTTTGTACAGGAGCAGAAACGCTGTAACTGTGTTTATACAGGACCCAGGGCAAGGGGACGATCACTCACGCTGACAGCAGTTCCCCGACACAGCTGAAGCGTGGGCAGGCTGCATTAATATATTAGCAGAAGTGCTTTTTAATAAAAAAATTATATTTCTTCTTGTCAGGCTTTAACAATGTACAGTCTATAATTTATGGGTCTCCCGACGTAGTTAGAATCTATGGGAACATTGCAGAGCTTCACCAGCCATCTGTATCCTCACACCTGGCAGTTTTATCAGGGGGCTTTCCCTCACCTCTGCCCCTGTTGTGGGCAGACTCGGTTTTCAATTCATGGGTTAACCTGCCCCTCAGACCTCCCGAATGATCGGGCCTTGTCATCTCCCTCCCCTTGCACAATGGCTGAGAAAAATGGACATCACTCCAAGCAGGAAGTGAGGACTGCAGATGCTGGAGATCAGAGCTGAAAAATGTGTTGCTGGAAAAGCGCAGCAGGTCAGACAGCATCCGAGGATGCCTAGTATGGGAAGTCCCACCTTCCCATACTAGGCCTACAGTCCCACACGAGGCCCACACTCCTATCTACACTAGTCCCACATTCCCACACTAGGCCCACACTCCCACCTACACTAGTCCCACATTCCCACACTAGGCCCACACACCCACCTACATTAGTCCCACATTCCCATACTAGTCCCACATTCCCACACTAGGCCCACACTCCTATCTACACTAGTCCCACATTCCCACACTAGGCCCACACTCCCACCTACACTAGTCCCACATCCCACACTAGGCCCACACTC
>NW_025214832.1:27513-32014 GCF_004010195.1 Chiloscyllium plagiosum
GAGGGTCAGTGCTGAGGGAGTGCCGCACTGTCGGAGGGTCAGTGCTGAGGGAGTGCCGCACTGTCGGAGGGTTAGTGCTGAGGGAGTGCCGCACTGTCAGAGGGTCAGTGCTGAGGGAGTGCCGCACTGTCGGAGGGTCAGTGCTGAGGGAGTGGGCACTGTCGGAGGGTCAGTGCTGAGGGAGTGGGCACTGTCGGAGGGTCAGTGCTGAGGGAGTGCCGCACTGTCGGAGGGTCAGTGCTGAGGGAGTGCCGCACTGTCAGAGGGTCAGTGCTGAGGGAGTGCCGCACTGTCGGAGGTGGTGCCATTCAGATGAGATGTTAATCTGAGCCCTGTCTGTCCACTTTGTGGCCATGTTAGAGACAGAGCAGAGCCATGGACATTTGGTGCTGAGCCTCCTGCAGCTATTGACAGGAAAGAACAGTTTCCTTCAGCACTGATCTCATTTGCGTCTCTGCCAGCCAGCAGCTTTGTCAACATTGACCTGTGTGTGACTTGTATGTTCTATTTGTTTTGTAAATTAGCCCACGCCCATTGAGATATGTATTTGGCTGCCATCTGAATATTCCAGGACGAAGAGGGAGGGGCCACGTGGGCTGATTCAGTTTGTGATGGAGGTGGTGGGTAGCTCTCTCTCCAGCTCAGCTTCTGCTGTTCGAGCTGAGCGGGTGGGTGAAGGGTCACTGGCTTTGTGCTCTTGGTCAGTTAGGCACAGAGGAATTCCCAGGGGCATATTATCAGCTCAGTGGCCATACGAGGAAGCTGGTTGCTTTTTTTTTGAAGATAGCAATTATTTTTATACTCTGATATGAAATGAGAGTTTCACACTCAAAGACATTATTTCCTGTCCATTAGTAAACGCCATCGAACTGGGCTGGCATGGTGGCTCAGTGGTTAGCACTGCTGCATCATAGCGCCAGGGACACGGGTTCAATTCCACCCTCGGGCAACCGTCTGTGTGGAGTTTGCACATTCTCCCCATGTCCGTTAGGGTGAATTGGCCATGGGATATTGTCCCATAGTGCCCAGGGATGTGCAGGTTAGGGTGGGTTGGCCATGGGAAATTGTCCCATAGTGTCCAGGGATATGCAGTTTAGGGTGGATTGGCCATGGGAAATTGTCCCATAGTGCCCAGGGATGTGCAGGTTAGGGTGGATTGGCCATGGGAAATTGTCCCATAGTGCCCAGACTTTCTTGAACTGAGATCTCACTGTATGCCACAGTGAGATTTGAAGCCAGGTTCCCAGAACATTTCCCTCAGGATTACTGGTGTAGTCACATTAACCCATGACACCACCTCCCCCTAGCTTGGGGGCAAGGACAGCCTGGTTCCACCCAGAGCAAGCTGAGAGCTAGTGATTACAGGCTGGAGTATACACTGCCAATCCAGTGCAGCGCAATCTCAGGAGAAGAGATTGAGCCACGTGGTGAAAAGCGACATTGAGAAGCCTGATTTGGAAAATGTTTGAGGAGCATCGGAGGGTTGACCTTCAAAATGTAAGAACTGGAATTGCTTTGGAGAGAGTCAGTGTTTGAAAGAGATTTTGCGACACACAGTATTCATTGATATGTGGTTATGTTGCTGAGAAATTTGTCAGGTCTGTCTTGGTTGTATCTGCTATTTTAATGCATAGTTCACCCATACTTCACACCTACTCGATGTTAATTCTGGGGGTTAGCGTATGAGGTAGATATTGATTGCTTTCACTTGTCTATCCCTTTGCAAGGAACTTACTGTCTACTTTAACCAGAAGTTACGTGGCAGGCTGTGGGGTCTGGTACTCACGGTCAACTGGTATGCAACTAAAACGTTTAAGGAGATTGACCAGGATGCTGCCGGGTACAGAAGGTTGGAGTTAGGGAAAGGAAGGCTGGGCCCATTTTCACTGCAGCGTAAGAGGATGAGAGGTGACCTTATAGAAGTTTATAAAATCATGAGGGGCACAGATAGGGTGAATGGTAGCTGTCTTTTCCCTAGGATGGGGAATTTCGAGACTAAAGGGGCACACCTTCAAGGTGAGAGGAGACAGATTTTAATAAAGACATGATGGGCAATGTTTTGACACAGAGTGTGGTTTGTGTGTGGAGTGACCTTCCTGAGGAAGGGGTGGGTGTGGGGGAAGTAACAATGTTTAAAAGACATTTGGATAAGTACATAAACAGGAAAGGGTTTGGAGGGATGTGGGCCTGGAGCAGGCAGGTGGGACTGGTCTAGTTTCGGATTAGTTGGATTGAAAGGTCTATTTCCATCTGGATGACTCCATGTGAAGTACATATATACGACATGAGATGAATATTTTTACTCAGCTTATTTTACATTAGGAAGGTTGGAGCATTAAGAAGCTCTGTGTCAGATCTGTCCATGTGTCTGGATAGAGAAATAAGTAATAATTTGAAGTCCAGCTCAGTTACTCGATCTGTTCAATGTCACTCCTTGTGGGATGCATTCACACACAGGGGTGAGACAATTATATTACCAGGAGACCAGGGCACAACCGACTTTCCAATTCTTACTGAGAAAATCTGCTAGAAACAGAATTAAACGACTGAAGGTGACTGGAATTCACAAGCCTGGGACTGTGTATAATCCCAGTAATGTTCCCTGAGCAGTTACTACACATTGTACTGGACTGAGAGGAACCTGGGACAAATCACTGACCATCACACAGCCATCAGTTACACACAGATGGCACAATTCCATCAGATCATAGAAACAGGAGGAGGCTATTCAACCCTGGAACAGAGCCTGAGGGTATGGTGGGGAGAGTGTAGAGGGAGCTTTACTCTCTATCTAACCCCGTGCTGTCCCTGTCCCTGGGAGTGTTTGATGGGGGACAGTGTAGAGAGAGCTTTACTCTGTATCTAACTCCATGCTGTCCCTGTCCCTGTGAGTGTTTGATGGGGGAACAGTGTAGAGGGAGTTTTACTCTGTATCTAACCCTGTGCTGCCCTGTCCTGGGATGGGGGGGACAGTGAAGAGGGAGCTTTACTCTGTATCTAACCCCGTGCTGTCCCTGTCCTGGGAGTGTTTGATGGGGGGACAGTGTAGAGGGAGCTTTACTCTATATCTAACCCTGTACTGTCCCTGTCCTGGGAGTGTTTGATGGGGGCACAGTGTAGAGGGAGCTTTACTCTGTATCTAACCCCGTGCTGTCTCTGTCCCTGGGAGTGTTTGATGGGGGACAGTGTAAAGGATGCTTTACTCTGTATCTAACCCCGTGCTGTCCCTGTCCTGGGAGTGTTTGATGGGGGGGTAGTGTAGAGGGAGCTTTCCTCTGTATCTAACCCCGTGCTGTCCCTGTCCCTGGGAGTGTGTGATGGGGGCTGGGAGTGTTTGATGGTGGGGACAGTGTAGAGAGAGCTTTACTCTGTATCTAACCCTGTACTGTCCCTGTCCCTGGGAGTGTTTGATGGGGGCACAGTGTAGAGGGAGCTTTACTCTATATCTAACCCTGTGCTGTCCCGCGGTGTGGGGAATGTGAAGTGTGTCTGGCCCCGCTGTGTCCTGTCTGCACATTTCTCCTTGAGCTGGCTAGTTCCTGTAATTCTCCTGGATCTAATTTTTCTCAGCGAGTGGAATTTCACAGGCAGGTTGCTCCCAGGGGCTTGAGTGCGACAGGGAACCAGACATTGGGAGCTCAAAGATCTGAAAATACAGCCTTTGCTTCAGAAAAATACAGCGGAGTGGTCAATCCTCATTCAGGGAGCAGCTGTACACAATGTCTCACATGTGGGAGAGCTGATAAGGAATCGGGTTTTGGTCAGAATATAATGGGAGGTGGTACTGTTTCCTTGGCTTGGACATTGTTTCACCTCTTAGACCCTGCGCTGCCAATTCTCAGGACTAGTCTCGGAGTCTCCTGGAATTAAAAATTGATGCCATTTCCTGGACAGGCCTGGAAGCAATCGTGGGCAGCCGATCGATCAGAAAGATGTAAATGACAGTGTGTCGTTCACACGGGGAAGAATTCATGGATTAGTTAGAGAGATATTGGAGATGTAGGTGGCCCAGCGTGGGGAGGGGGGGGGTTATCATAGTGTGTTTGAGCAGGCAGGAGGGCGCGAGGGAAACGCATACCCCTATAGGGTGCGTTTTCTTTAAATTCCCGATTTTCTGTGCAGCAGCTGGTCGGACTCTGACAGTTCAGGTCTTTCCATGTTAATGGAAAGCTGGTGTGACAGGCAGTTGTCTCTCCTCTGTTGGTGAACAGGATTCAAAGTAATGGGCTGAGTGAACTCCAGAGACCAGGGCCTAGCAACATGCGGTTTGTGGGCTGTGGGCAGTGGGCCCTGACTGCTCCACACGACTGATTCCTTCAGCTAGAGAGTCCCTCCAGCCCTCAGTGAGATAGCAGGGACCCTACCTTCACATCTTGTACCCAGATACAGGAGTGTGTGAGAGAGAGAGAGGCGGGGGGGGATGTTAGAGAGACCTCCCCAGGTACAGAGTGTGTGTGTGAGAGAGAGAGGGGGGATGTTAGAGAGACCTCCCCAGGTACAG
>NW_025214832.1:35941-36919 GCF_004010195.1 Chiloscyllium plagiosum
AGACCTCCCCAGGTACAGGAGTGTGTGTGTGTGTGTGTGAGAGAGAGGGGATGTTAGAGAGACCTCCCCAGGTACAGGAGTCTGTGTGTGTGAGAGAGAGAGAGGGTATGTTAGAGAGACCTCCCCAGGTACAGGAGTGTGTGTGGGTGTGTGTGTGTGAGAGAGAGGGGATGTTAGAGAGACCTCCCCAGGTACAGGAGTGTGTGTGTGTGAGAGAGAGGGTTGTTAGAGAGAACTCCCCAGGTACAGGAGTGTGTGTGTGTGTGTGAGAGAGAGGGGATGTTAGAGAGACCTCCCCAGGTACAGGAGTGTGTGTGTGTGAGAGAGAGGGGTGTTAGAGAGAACTCCCCAGGTACAGGAGTCTGTGTGTGTGTGTGTGAGAGAGAGGGGATGTTAGAGAGACCTCCCCAGGTACAGGAGTCTGTGTGTGTGTGTGAGATAGAGGGGTGTTAGAGAGGCCTCCCCAGGTACAGGAGTCTGTGTGTGTGTGTGTGAGAGAGAGGGGATGTTAGAGAGACCTCCCCAGGTACAGGAGTGTGTGTGTGTGTGAGAGAGAGTGGGGTGTTAGAGAGAACTCCCCAGGTACAGGAGTGGGTCTGTGTGAGAGAGAGAGGGGATGTTAGAGAGACGTCCCCAGATACAGGAGTGTGTGTGTGTGAGAGAGAGGGGATGTTAGAGAGACCTCCCCAGGTACAAGAGAGGGGATGTTAGAGAGACCTCCCCAGGTACAGGAGTGTGTGTGTGTGTGTGAGAGAGCGGGGATGTTAGAGAGACCTCCCCAGGTACAGGAGTGTGTGTGTGTGTGAGAGAGAGGGGGTGTTAGAGAGAACTCCCCAGGTACAGGAGTGGGTCTGTGTGAGAGAGAGAGGGGATGTTAGAGAGACCTCCCCAGATACAGGAGTGTGTGTGTGTGAGAGAGAGTGGGGTTTTAAGAGAAACCCCTCCCCAGATACAGGAGTGTGTGTGTGTGAGAGAGAG
>NW_025214832.1:38104-39209 GCF_004010195.1 Chiloscyllium plagiosum
GAGAGACCTCCCCAGGTACAGGAGTGTGTGTGTGAGAGAGAGAGAGGGGATGTTAGAGAGACCTCCCCAGATACAGGAGTGTGTGTGTGTGAAAGAGAGAGAGGGGATGTTAGAGGGACCTCCCCAGGTACAGGAGTGTGTGTGAGAGAGAGAGGGGATGTTAGAGAGACCTCCCCAGGTACAGGAGTGTGAGACAGGGAGTGTTAGAGCGATGTCGTCATGTTTGGGAGCTGGTCTCTCTGCCCTTGTTAACGGAATGGAAAATTCTTGGGGTAATGGGAAAAGTTGAGTGTGGGGTCAGTGAATTTCCGTGACACCATTTGAGCTGTGTTCGAGCAGCTCGAAGCCAGGGCTAACACATGGAAATGTTTCTGCTGATTGTCTGGGCAATTACTCCACAACTTACTGATGTGAATCTGTGATAGCCCAGGACCAGCAGTAACTCTGGAGATAGGGCCCATGCTCCCCCGCTCCTGACCGCAGCTTGAGAAAGGCTGACCTCCTGGGATAGCTGAATGGCTGACTGAGGCGGTCCAGGATCTCATCGACAGTAACTCCCTTTTATACAGCACCCGCAAGTCCAATTCACAGTCCTTTGTACTAAACTCGGAATTGACTTTACCTGGTCAGGCCAACACATAATCTCCTGCAAATGGACACCATTTGTCAAATATCCCGAGATAGTGTCGGTTATTGAGCTGGTTAAGTCGGCTTGCAGGGGGCTACAGACACGGCTCTCTCCTGTTCAGACAGACATGCCACACCTCACTGAGGTATCACATGAAAATCCAAAACTAAAGGGTTCTAAAGTATACAAAACTCCCCAATTTCCCTGTCTCTTAGACCCAGCTTGATGAAAGTATGGAGCAGATTTCTATATGTAACAGGAAGGACAATCAGAAAGATATGGTCTTCAACTATGGGTAAATAATCATGGATCTTCAGGTTATAACCACTCTAGTTAAAACTGGGACACCCTTCTAAACTTCCCATCTCTCTCTCTCTCTCTCACACACACACACACACAGACACACACACCTAGACATGCACACACTCATACAAACATACTCACACACACAGTCCGACACACACACATTCACACACT
>NW_025214832.1:41621-42764 GCF_004010195.1 Chiloscyllium plagiosum
CCCTCCAACAGTGCCCACTCCCTCAGCACTGACCCTCCAACAGTGCCCACTCCCTCAGCACTGACCCTCCAACAGTGCCCACTCCCTCAGCACTGACCCTCCAACAGTGCCCACTCCCTCAGCACTGACCCTCCAACAGTGCCCACTCCCTCAGCACTGACCCTCCAACAGTGCCCACTCCCTCAGCTCTGACCCTCCGACAGTGCCCTCTCCCTCAGCACTGACCCTCTGACAGTGCCCACTCCCTCAGCGCTGACCCTCTGACAGTGCCCACTCCCTCAGCGCTGACCCTCCGACAGTGCCCACTCCTTCAGTACGAACTGATGGCCTAGATAGTGTTGGTATGGAGAGGCCATGTTGAGTTTGAGGCGACAGTTGTAGCCCTTGAGCCTGTGCAAAGGGGAGAAGGTGTGAACCGAACTAGCCGCCGGACCATCCTGTTTCCTAGCAACCATGGCAGCGCTCCTAGTTACAATCGCAAACAGAGGTGCCGCTGACAAACAGCAGCACAGCAGCCCCTGGCCAGGGGATACAAGTCCGCAGGGAATTTGGCCAAGAGACTTGATTTATTTTCAGGCCAACTGAAAAAAGTTTAATTGTTTCCACCAATTCAGCATAGAGAGCAAAACAAGGAAAAAACTGTTTATTTTCTCCACTATCAGCAGCTGTTACTCAATGGTTGGCCTCTCTGGGTGTTACAGTAGCCAAAAGTGGTTGGAGCTCTCCCAGGCTTGGAGAGTTAGCACGCTCATGCAGAGATGGGCGAGGGTCAGAGACAGATTGGTAGACCCGCTCCCTCTCTACAGGCTGGTTAACCAGGGCAGCCACTCAGGAAGGACGCTGCTGTCTCACACCAAGCCTGTGCAATCACTGTGTGGCGCCTCTCTCACTAAAAGCTGTTTATACCGAGCTCGTTTGGTTAAAAAAGTTATCCTGACTGGAATCGGACACAAGGGTTAAAAAAAAAATGGCTGCTGCAGGTCACCTGACTACACAGCGGCCTAGCTCAGGGTTAGCAGGGTTCATCAACGATTCCCGGTCGGAATGTACATTTGAGGAAGAATGGGGGACTCGCTCCCATGGGGAGTGAGGGGGAGAATGGGGGACTCGCTCCCACGGGGAGTGGGGGGAGAATGGGGGACT
>NW_025214832.1:43391-44452 GCF_004010195.1 Chiloscyllium plagiosum
TGTGAACTCTCAGCACTATGACGTGAGACTGGGCAATTTGGCATCGAGAAGTCGTTTCAGAAAAATCTAATTAAACTCTGAAGCAATTCTCCCTGTTCCTTTCTGCAAAGCAGCTCGATACTAATGAGTGGAATGAATGATTCGAGGGAACAAGGTGAAATCAGTGCAGCTTATGAGCAGCTCCCTCTCGGTGCGACAGATTCTAAACAGAATGGGAGCAGGATCTGGGATGTGGGGAATCAGAGCATCACTATTATAACGGGGGGCGGGGGGGTATTAGGAATGGCTTTGGGGTGAACATTTAATTACAGTTCCCTCGTGCTCCTCACTGTCTCAGCGATGTGGCAGTGCTGGTGTTGAACTGGGCTGGACAAGGTCAGAAGTCACACACGATGCCAGGTTGGAGTCTGACAGGTTTATTTGAAACCCCAAGCTTTCAGAGGGCTGCCCCTTTACTCAGGGTTTTCCTCAGCTGTCTCTGCGGGTTTGCCCACTGCAGCCCTTCTGTGGCGCCCATCACTGCTGCCCATGAGCCCTCACCGAAAGCTCTCCTCAACAACTCGGACCTGTAATGTCAGCTCTCTGCCTGTGCCTTTCCGATAGTGCTCCCGTGGGGAGTTCTGACAGTCTCCCTGAGTTGGTCATTGTTAGTCAGAAAGCCTTGCCACGCTGGGATCAGCCGGAATTTGCTCAGGTAGTGCCGAAGGTCAAACTGACTGTCCAGGGAAAAGCAGGCGACAGCACATGCCGGAATTCCACAATAAAAACACAAGCTGCTGGAGAAAGCCAACAGGCCAGGCTCTGCACGCTCCACATTTCATCTGGACCTTCCAACGAGATTTTCCAAGATTTTCTCGTTTGGTTTCACATTTCATCCGATCAAATCCGTCAACAACAAGCAACAGGCCCGGACTGTTCCAAAACATCTCGAGACAGTACAGAGGAAAGCTCCCTCTACACTGTCCCCCATCAAACACTCCCAGGACAGGGCCAGTGTAGAGAGGCTTTACTCTGTATCTAACCCCGTGCTGTCCCTGTCCTGGGAGTGTTTGATGGGGGGG
>NW_025214832.1:44640-49245 GCF_004010195.1 Chiloscyllium plagiosum
GTGCTGCCCTGTCCCTGGGAGTGTTTGATGGGGGACAGTGTAGAGGATGCTTTACTCTGTATCTAACCCCGTGCTGTCCCTGTCCCTGGGAGTGTTTGATGGGGGACAGTGTAGAGGAAGCTTTACTCTGTCTCGAACCCCGTGCTGTCCCTGTCCTGGGAGTGTTTGATGGGGGGACAGTGTGGAGGGAGCTTTACCCTCTATCTAACCCCGTGCTGTCCCTGTCCCTGGGAGTGTTTGATGGGGGACAGTGTAGAGGATGCTTTACTCTGTATCTAACCCCGTGCTGTCCCTGTCCCTGGGAGTGTTTGATGGGGGGACAGTGTAGAGAGAGCTTTACTCTGTATCTGACCCAGTGCTGTCCCCTGTCCTGGGAGTGTTTGATGGGGGACAGTATAGAGAGAGCTTTACTCTGTATCTGACCCTGTGGTGCCCCCATCCTGGGAGGGTTTGATGGGGGGACAGTGTAGAGAGAGCTTTACTCTGTATCTAACCCCATGCTGTCCCTGTCCTGGGAGTGTTTGATGGGGGACAGTGTAGAGAGAGCTTTACTCTGTATCTAACCCCGTGCTGTCCCTGCCCTGGGAGTGTTTGATGGGGGACAGTGTAGAGGGAGCTTTACTCTGTATCTAACCCCGTGCTGTCCCCATCCTGGGAGGGTTTGATGGAGGGCGGGGGGACAGTATTATAAACCGTTGCTTGCCTATATATGAATTGTTTGAAAGAGCCTCACTCCCCAGAAAGGGGAAGATGGTAATTGTCAGATGGATCAACATCAGAGCTCACTGATGGCTTTTTAATTTACTAAAGTGAACCAGACCTCGAAAGTGGGCCATCAGTTCCCAGAAACAGGAAGAAATGTACCACTCAGTAAGACATTGTTATCTCCTACATTATCCACAAAAACCAAGTTCCGGATGTATTCTCCCCTTGCAATGAGGTAATCAACATAAAACCTCTCAGGCTCCATCAACAAGCTAAAGATCCATTATCATCCACACACACTCCACAAGTTAACAAACATCACATTTACTTCCCATCCATTTCATTTAATATCTGGGCACTACAAAACTGTCCCGACTCTCACTGGGGTACGGGGTCCCCCTCCCTCTCCTGAAGGGGCTGACTCTCACTGGGGTATGGGGTCCCCCTCCCTCTCCTGAAGGGGCTGACTCTCCCTGGGGTACGGGTTCCCCTCCCCCTCCTGAAGGGGCTGACTCTCACTGGGGTACGGGGTCCCCCTCCCTCTCCTGAAGGGGCTGACTCTCACTGGGGTATGGGGTCTCCCTCTCTCTCCTGAAGGGGCAGACTCTCACTGGGGTATGGGGTCCCCCTCCCTCTCCTGAAGGGGCTGACTCTCACTGGGGTACGGGGTCCCCCTCCCTCTCCTGAAGGGGCTGGCTCTCACTGGGGTACGGGGTCTCCCTCCCCCTCCTGAAGGGGCTGGCTCTCACTGGGGTACGGGGTCTCCCTCCCCATCCTGAAGGGGCTGACCCTCTCTCACTGGGGTATGTGGTCCCCCTTCCCCTCCTGAAGGGGCTGACTCTCACTGGGGTACGGGGTCCCTCCTCCTGACCCTCTCACTGGGGTACGGGGTCCCTCCTCCTGACCCTCTCACTGGGGTACGGGGTCCCCCCACCTGACCCTCTCACTGGGGTACGGGGTCCCTCCTCCTGACCCTCTCACTGGGGTACGGGGTCCCTCCTCCTGACCCTCTCACTGGGGTACGGGGTCCCCCCACCTGACCCTGTCACTGGGGTACGGGGTCCCCCCTCCTGACCCTCTCACTGGGGTACGGGGTCCCCCCTCCTGACCCTCTCACTGGGGTAGGGGGTCCCCCCATCTGACCCTGTCACTGGGGTACGGGGTCCCCCCTCCTGACCCTCTCACTGGGGTACGGGGTCCCTCCTCCTGACCCTCTCACTGGGGTAGGGGGTCCCCCCATCTGACCCTCTCACTGGGGTACGGGGTCCCCCCTCCTGACCCTCTCACTGGGGTACGGGGTCCCCCCTCCTGACCCCCCCACTGGGGTACGTGTAGAGCTCCCTGTTCCCATTGCAGTATGATAACTTTCCAAAAGGCACAGCTGGTTAAGAATTCCCTTTCATCTTGAGTCTGAGACTGGTGAGCCATCAGAGACGGGGTTTTTTTTTCTGAAATACCAAACACGTTAGGTTGCCTTACAAGAAAGGGAATTAAAGTGGAGGCTCTCGATGAGTCTGCCTTGGAGAGGAAATGACGGATTATCAATTGTCAGATGTGTCTGTCTGTGTTTGAGGGGATCATTAACACACACTGTTAATGGCTACAGAAGGATTCCGCTTCTGAAACCCATTAATAAAACATCGTCTTCCACTACATCACACTGAATAATCATCCCTCTGAGAATCTCACTGGCGCATGATGGTAACCTTGGCTATCCAGCTGAGGATCAGGGTCTGGTTCAGAGGGTTTCACCATCAGGATGTTGGTGAGGGGTCCCGGGGAAAGTGAGCAGGTTGGGATGTATGTCAGAGCCTCCGGTAGCCTCCTTTCCCCACCTCTGCTGATCTCACCAGGTTTGGCATGGGCCCCCATTTCCAAGCTCGCCACCACATGGCCTGGCTGCCGTTGGACTGCAGGTTGCAGGCTGGCTCCCCCATCCCCAGAGACCTCCCCTTTCTCCCAGTGACAACTGGCGAAGTCCTTCCGCACAGCAGGAGGCCATTCAGCCCAAGGTGCCGCTGCTCGGCCACTGGGAGGACAGCTGGAGAGCAGTCCCTCGAGCACACCTCCATCCCCACCCTCCCATCCAGCCCCAAAAGCCTGGCATTTGGAGCCAGGGACTGAATCGCCTACAGATTAGAACTTGGGGTAAGTACAAATGGCAAGGACAGAGGATAAGGACAGCTGGGGGAACATACAGGGGTACATGCAGAGGGTCAAATGTAGAGGGGGACGGAAGAAGGCAGACACTGTCGGAGGGTCAGTGCTGAGGGAGTGCCACACTGTCGGAGGGTCAGTGCTGAGGGAGTGCCGCACTGTCGGAGGGTCAGTGCTGAGGGAGTGGGCACTGTCGGAGGGTCAGTGCTGAGGGAGTGGGCCCTGTCAGAGGGTCAGTGCTGAGGGAGTGGGCACTGTCGGAGGGTCAGTGCTGAGGGAATGCCGCACTGTCGGAGGGTCAGTGCTGAGGGAGTGCCGCACTGTCGGAGGGTCAGTGCTGAGGGAGCGCCGCACTGTCCGAGGGTCAGTGCTGAGGGAGTGCCGCACTGTTGGAGGGTCAGTGCTGAGGGAGTGTCGCACTGTCAGAGGGCCAGCGCTGAGGGAGCACCACACTATCAGATGGTCAGTGCTGACAGACCGGGCATGTTGGAGGGTCAGTGCTGAGGCAGCAGGCACTGTCAGAGGGTCAGTGCTGAGGGAGCGGGCACTGTTGGAGCGTCAGTGCTGAGGAAGCACCGCAACGTTGGAGGGTAAGTGCTGAGGGAGCACCGCACAGTCAGAGGGTCACTGCTGAGGGAGCGCTGCACTGTAGATGGGTCAGTGCTGAGGGACTGCCACATCATTAGAGGGCCAGCGCTGAGGGAGCAGGCACTGTCAGAGGGACAGTGCAATGGGCTCTGTCAGATGGTCAGCGCTGACAGAATACCGCAACTTTCATATTATGACATTTATCCTGACTCCCTATCTGCCACTCCCAGTCTAAGAAGAAGAATACAGTGACTGCTGAGTTCTCCCTCCGTGGAGATTGCAGGTGAACTAGGGGACCCCGGGCACTGAACCCCACTGTTAGTGGGAGCTTGCTGTGTACCTAGTGGCACCAATTCTCCCCACTGACAGCAGAGACTCCCTACCCAAACCATTTTGGCAAGGCCTCAGGTGATCGATTGGGAAGTCAGCCCTTTTCGTCTTGATACCACAATGTTCTTTGAAAGGTTTTGACCCAATTTCCTCTGGGAGCACTTGACAAATTCCTGGGATGCCGACACA
Organism: Chiloscyllium plagiosum; assembly: GCF_004010195.1. NCBI lineage: Eukaryota > Metazoa > Chordata > Chondrichthyes > Orectolobiformes > Hemiscylliidae > Chiloscyllium > Chiloscyllium plagiosum. Next base: position 48,610 of record NW_025214832.1, read on the forward strand.
GCCCATGTCCTTGAACAAGCGGCCGGTCCTGGGTGCTAACGTCTCGGCCTTTTGGCTTGGTGCCAGTTCCTCCTTCGGATTACAATCCTTGGACCTGGTTCCAGGTGACAGACTCCCAAGGAGCCATGACCAGCAGGGCGTGAGAACCTGGGCATCTTTAACGCACACTGTCTGTTGCTCCTGCACAGCGCCTGAAGAGCAGGTCAGGGAGGAACCCAGGATATAATCTGGAACCAACTCAGATCCTTTTGCAGGTATTGACTCAGCACGATCAACAGGGTCTCCCATAAACCAAGGACCCCTTCTAAGTACAGATCCACTGTCCCGGGACCCCCTGTAAATATAGGCCCACTCACTGGGTTTCTCTGTGTAAGTACAGGCCTACTGCCTCAGGACCCCCTGTAAATACAGGTCCATTCCCCCCAAAACATCCTATAAATACAGGCCCACTCCCCTGGGGAGAAAGTGAGGTCTGCTGATGCTGGAGATCAGAGCTGAAAATGTGTTGCTGGAAAAGCGCAGCAGGTCAGACAGCATCCAAGGAGCAGGAGAATCGACGTTTCGGGCATAAGCCCTTCTTCAGGAATGAGGAAAGTGTGTCCAGCAGGCTAAGATAAAAGGTAGGGAGGAGGGACT
>NW_025214832.1:51663-52332 GCF_004010195.1 Chiloscyllium plagiosum
TGTGGGAAGTGGGTGAGGATGGGGGGATGTGGGAAGTGGGTGAGGATGGTGCATTGTGGGAAGTGGGTGAGGATGGGGCGATGTGGGAAGTGGGTGGGGGTGGGGCGATGTGGGAAGTGGGTGGGGATGGGGGATACGGAATGAGAAAAGGACAGAGAGCAGGGAGTCAGTGGGAGACACACCCCTGCCATCCTCCCCAGCCCAGAGTAATGGATAGTACCAGAGTGATGGGGAATGGTCATTTCCCATACACCGTTCATCGCCAGTTCAATCCGGACCCTGATTCAATTCACTCCGATTGTCAGTGACACACAGAGCCACTGGTTATAATGTTCAAACCCAGTCCCACAGCTCAGTTGGCTGGACGGCTGCTTTGTGAAGCAGTGGGACGCTAACAGTGTCAGTTCAATTCCCATCACAGGCTGAGGTTAGCAGGAAGCACTCGCCTTCTCAACCCTCCCCCTTCCTGGAAGTTAATCCAGCCTCCCTCCCTCCCTAATGGTGACTTGATTGCAGTACGGGGTCCCCCTCCCCCTCCTGAAAGGGCTGACTCTCACTGGGGCATGGGGTCCCCCTCCCTCTCCTGAAGGGGCTGACTCTCACTGGGGCATGGGGTCCCCCTCCCTCTCCTGAATGGGCTGACTCTCACTGGGGTACGGGGTCCCCCTC
>NW_025214833.1:0-1660 GCF_004010195.1 Chiloscyllium plagiosum
AACTACATTCTGTTGGAGTCCAGGCCAGAAAAAATGTCTCTGTCTTTCAGCCTGTGTTTTCCTCACTCCTCAGTGACTTCGAGGTGGTAGCTCATGCGCCATTCACATCACCTCTTTTCTGTATCCCATTGGCAATATGATTTAATGAACTTCTGCCCAATTATCATCTCCTTGAGTATGTGATAGTCTCCACTTCCTCATTTGGACATAAGTTTTAGGGTAATAACACTCAGGGATGCATTCAAAATTCCTAACGTATATGCTTTTTGATAAAATTCCTTTAACCTTTTATCTTTCTGCTGTAACTCAATTAGTTTAAATGAACTAAAATATTTGCATGATGCCCTGTTTGCTCAATAGTTTTTTTTCACAACTATGTGATGGAACAAAGTCTCGTTAAATGCCACTTCACCTTCTTTATCTTTCCATTTTTGATATCTCCTGTTTCAACTGGTCACATTGGGGCTTCGTTACCCGCACTCAGGAAACTTCCAGGATAAGACTCCTGCAGTTCTTCTGTTGCCTGCGACTCCACTGGCTTTTCAACCAGAGTTGGCAGCAGTTCAACCGGTGAATCAGCTGTACTTTTTGCAAGGATAGATTGTATTCCTGGAGCTGAGAGTTTGTCCAATGCTCCTACCACAATTTCTCCACACTTTTCTGGACATTCTATCCTCGCTTTACATCATTATGCACTTTTTGACTCAAGGTGAATTCGCTTTAGCAGTACCTTTTCTGGAAATAGTCCTTCTGGAGTATATATCTCCTGTTATTTCAGCATCACAGACTAAGAGGGTCCTGTGTCCCTTAATATTGCATCCTCTTTACATGCTCTATGTCTGTCACCTTTCCCTTTGCAGGTATATTTTCTAAGCAGATCTGCCACTTCCTCTTTAACAAACCTCTGATCAGCTTATACACTCTGATGCAGCTTTCTAGCTTCCACTGTGCTTTCGGTTACCACCCCAACAAAACTTCCAAGCTTATCCTCTTTTCCTGCATCTCTATTTTTTTTCCTGAACCCTCCAATGCAGTGATTTCATGTGACCTAATTTATTGCAATGAAAGCACCGGACCTTTTAAACTTCTTTGTTTCCTTCAAGTGTTTACTTTTTAGCCTGTGTGAAATTATCCTTATGACCTTCTTCGAGATCTACCTTTCCCTCCCACGTGAGGATGCTCTTTGCCCCAGTTTCTATCCCTCATGGACTGAAATTGATTCCAAAAGCCAAACCATGTTTTATGGACCAATTCATAATCATCCGTCACTTCAGCTGCCAGCCTTGCCGTTTTAAACTCTACTCTTCCGAATGTGTTTGCACTATGTCAGGCAGTGAATCTTTGAACTCCTCCAAAGTAATATTGTCTCTCTTAGAGCATTGTAAAGCTCTTTTCCAGCTATCAAAGTTACTTTGTTTGATCCTTTCAAACTCAATATATGCTTGATCAGGATCCCTCCTTGTATTCCTGAAATGTTGTCTGTCGGATTCTGGCACAAACTCATATGCACTTTCTTTACCTCTTCATACACCCCAGATCCCTCATCTGTTAGTGTTGCATTGCGAATACTTGCCGAACTCAACCTACAAGTTTTGTTTGGATCAACAAAACCCACATGGTCACTGGCCACTGCAATTGATTAGCCACTTTTTCAAATGAA
>NW_025214833.1:1966-13081 GCF_004010195.1 Chiloscyllium plagiosum
TCATCTCTACAGATCCTGATGGAGTTTCCAGTAAATTGGAATGCTGAGCTACTGCTGCAATCATCTCATCTTTCCTCACGTTAGGAGGTAGCTTCAACGCAAGCTTGCCCACTAATTCCCGCCTCTTGGACTTATGTGCATTCTGTTAAAAACCCCAAGGTCACTTCTTCCACCTCCAAAACATCCTTGGTTCCTGCAAGAGCCATTGCTATCTAAAGTTCTTTATTCCCATCAAATCAACACACGAAATAGGAGACACTAATACTTGCCACTCGCTGCCTAAAACCTGCAATTGGCCCCCATTCTGTTATAGAACAGGCCCGACCCCACAGAACTAACCCAGACCGTAACTTTGTTATTTCTTAAAAGTTCGTGGAGAGTGGATCTTCCTTGAGTGAATTAGCTGGTCAGACTGCAGAGTTTTGAACAATTAGCATTTATTTACCAAATTACCGAATGAAACACAAGAAAGCAAAACTAGAACACCTGAATAACTAATCCTGTATAAACCCGACAGGCTATCCAGACTTTAGGATCCTGTTCGAAAATACTATCAACAATCCCAATAAGCAAACCCCTTAGCACCAAGAGTAAGACTGACACAAAGGCTTACAGGTTACAAGGTCAGAAGGACAGAAGGAGGGGGAGAGCGTCCAGTTCAAACAGTGACCCTGACTGAATTAACCCCAGAAGTGGTCAGACCTGTCCAGTTAGAGAGTTGGTCACGTCCTCTTGATTATACAAGTTTCTTATGAAAGACTAGAAAGCCTTCTGGCTGAGGCATCACCTGTTAGAAAGAAACAAATGGACCCCAATGAAACTTTCCATGGTCAGACATATTGGAATCTTGGCTCATTTCGTCCCACGTCATCAAAATAAAGACAACATAACCTTGTAAAAGGACCGGTTTTGTGACAACATGCCACATATGGCTTTGGACTGAATTCAAGAAATGTAAGTCTTCTTGCTTTGAAGCCAATTAAGTGGATTCGAATGTTTGTGAGTTTATATAATACAAAGCTGAATAGCATTGTGTGTTGAAGGTTCAACATTATTTTATTAGAGCAACAAGAAGAATGTCCAGACAGATCCACACTTCCTGTGTTTGGTCAGGTCATCTATTGGCTGGTCTCTGGTCTAGTTGAGGGGAGATCAGAACTTTAACTACATCTAGATTTCGTATTTTGTGGGTGGCTGTGTTGGGAGAGCGGTGTTCAGATGGTTACAGCATTGCAAATGGACAACACAGCAGAAACATCTAGCCTGTGATAAGGAAACATCCATCATTCTCCCTTATAACTAACTTTACGAGAGCAATTGGTAATGGGAGATGTGATCAATAGTCAGTGATGTCAACATTCAATCAAGTCTAATTGTTACTTGTACCATACTGCAATGCGTTAACTGTATCTCTTTGTTCAGTGACTGTGATTGATGTCAGTCTCAATGGATCCTAATGATGTCGCTGGTTGATTTCCCTCTTCTATTAGTAAGGGGCTTGTCGCAATGACTTATCCCATTGTTGCAGCAGATGCATCACCTGCAACACTAACAGTAATCAACAGTTGCAGAGACGGAGAGAGGAGAGGTCAGAATCTGAGAGTAGACTGGAATGTTCCAACAATGGATCAGAACCTGAGAACAGTAGACTGGAATGCTGCACCAATGGCTCAGAATCTGAGAACCCTAGGATGGAATGCTACAACAATGGACATGAGTTTATCCTTGGGTCTTTACTATGTTTCCAGGTATTGGAACATATTATCACTGCGGATATGCGGTGTACTGCTGATTATTCAGACTGGTTACTATCCCATGCTTGTTATTGCTGGTGTTCCTGCTATGTCTCCCCATCTTTATCTATTTATTAATCCCATAAGCCATGGTGAACTTCAGTGCTATTTCTGTTGACTATATTTGGCAAAGTTGGAAACTACTGTCTTCAGTTTCAAATGCAAATCCATTCATTACAACAAATTTCAAAACCGCCCACACCCCGACGTCACACACATCTGAGGACAAGACTGTTCACAAACCGAAAGTACCTATTTGCTCTGCATTGATTTATGTCTTCACATTCTCTCCATCAACAAACAGACCCACTGCCAGCTCCATGGTATCCCCATTCCAAAGTTTGACGTTTGTTCAGTTGCTAAATGCACCATTATACATGCCTTGAAAATTTTCAGACTACATGGTTCCTGCTCTTTTCTAATCACTCTCTTCATTACAATGTTTCCATCATGACCTTGATCTTGCCTCAAAAGTAAATTCATGTCAGGGACACTGTGTCAGAATAGTAATGTTGCTGGCCACAACATTCAGTGGTCCAGGTTATACACTAAAGACATTGATTCAAATCCTATCTCAGATGATGAGAGAACTTAAACTCAGATGGCAGGAACTGGAAATAAAAGTGAAATTCACTAATATAACCCCACTAGCATTTTGTCGATAAGTTAATCTATTTCACTGATGTCCTTTGGTAAAGAAATCTAACATTATTACCTGGTCTAGATAAAGACGACATCAGGTCCACAACAATGTGCTTGACTCTATACTGCCTTAAGGAATGGCCTCACAGTAAAGACTTTTAGTGAGGTCAACTGTGCCCTGAACAGCGATGAAGACAACCTATCCAATGACAACACTAAACGTTGGGGTGGGGGGGGAGAATGATGCGATAGATCAGGAGAATGATGAAGTGCCAGAGAAACCGAGCAGATTTAGCAGCCTCGGATCGAGAGAAACATAGAATTGACATTTCGAATCGAATGATCATCCATCAGAACTGCACACAACTGGGAAATAGTGTGAATGATGTTGGTGACAGGGATGTCTGTTGTAAATCGGAGAAGGTGGGAGTTGAACAGATATAGAAAGAGAGAGATAGAGAGAAAGAAGCAAATTGAGGAATTGTTGATGACCAGCTGGAATGGAAATAAAAATCAAGATTAATCTTATTTATTTTTTTCCTGGTGCCATATTAACGAAAATCCTGTCCATGTATGGTATACATCAAAGTCACGGTTTGAATTGAGTTATGTCACGTTGTCTCCCTTTCCTCAGAGTAATCATCTTTTTAAAAATTCAATAATGGGATGTTGGGACAGCATGTAATTCCGTTTCCACATTGTCTTTGAGAAGCTGTTGGTGAGATGCCTTCCTGACCACTGCAGTCTGTGGGTTGTAAGCGTTCAATACTTAGTTCCGTCTGGTTTAATTTCTTTGAGACTTTATAGTGAGTGATATAACTGAGTGGTTCAGATTGGACATTTCGAACAGCAGCCGAGAGTTAACAACATTGCAATGGGTCTAGACTCACATGTAAGCCCAATCAGGTGAAGGTGATACATTTCATTCCTTGAAGGGCATAAGTGTGCCAGGTAGGTTTTCCTGACAATCGTTTCATTGTTTCTAAATTCGTGATATTTGATTGATCTCAAATTCCAATATTTGCTGCGGTAGGAATTGAATCTGTGCTCTGGGTCATTACCTGGATCGCTGCATTAATAATACGGAGATAATACAGCTAGACCATCGCCTCCTCAACATCTCCAAACATCTCCAATGGCAGTAGTGATGTTGCTGTTGGCGTGGCTGTGGTGAAGTATTGCGATTTGCAAGGCAAAGTAATGATTTGGCAAAACATACCATCCTTCTCATTTTGTATTTAAGAGCAGGTGAGATGATGGGAAGTGCTCTTGGTGAAAAGGAGCTGAATGCCTTTGGTCATGAGTCACTGACAGAATTCAGACAGAGAAGCAAGTAATCAGCACAATAACTTGTATAATGTCCTTCACTGAAAAATGATTCAAATAAATGTGTGAAGACACCTCCCTGCAGTTGTAGAGAGATATTGAGACAGCACGTGGGGCACTGTGAACAGATTTTCTCTCCATTATAAAGAATGATCTCCTTGTCACAGTGAGATAGTGCAAAGGAGTTTGACCAGACTAATCCCTGCAGTGATGGAACGATGAGGGGAGTCTGAAGGAAATGAGTGTTTAATCTGTAATGCTGCAAAAGATTAAAAAGTGATTGCAATAAAACTTGAGCGTTTTGAACTAGGACTCATTATTCCCATAAGAAAACAATGACAGCGTGAAATATCATGTGTTTTCCTGCAGTATATGTTTTCATATGTGTACAGATACGTTGACAGGAAAGGTTTAGCAGGATATGGGTCAAGTGCAGGGAAATGGAGTTAACGTGAGTGGACATTTTGGTTGGCATAGTCCAATTTGGGCTAAAGGGCCTGACTCCCTGCTGTTAAACTCTATGACTCTCTGATCGTTTATACTCTCTGTGGAGACCCAATGTTGGTTGTGAGAACGCTGCAGATTCTGAATGAAGTCTCACCATCTCAACGTACAGTTGGAGTGAGACCCTGCACTAAGCATCATGCTGTTCGCAAACATGTCAGCAGCTATACTCTTATAGAGTTGACCATTCCAAAAAGTTTCTGATCTCCATGCAGAAGACGAGTCTGTCTTCTCAGAGATGGCAGCTGCCTCCTTACGACTTGCAACAAGCCATCCGATGTGCTCCTCTCCATCAGCAAACAACATTAATGTAACACATGTGTAGCATTAGCAATGGAGCCAGGAGGAACAACTTCGGCCAGTCTGTCTGTGCAGTCTCTGCTTCATTGGTTTGTCGTGTTGCAGCATCAATGACATCCTCCTATTTCAGTGTAACAGTATAGAAAGAGGTGCTCATTCAGCATCTCAAGCTGGTTGCATTGGAGGGGGTGAATGGTTTCTTATTTTCGTGTGTTAACCGCTTGACGGGTTTCATGTCCCCCTGTTCATCCCAGGGAAGAGGTTCATTATTGGGTGACTCATGGTAGCTGCTACCCAGCTTGTTGTGCAGACTAGACTCCTTACCGTCCTGTGTAATAGTAGACAAACAGGAGGCTGGAGAGCGGAACAAGCCAGCCAGCATCAGGAGGTGGAGAAGTCAATATTTCAGGTATAACCGTTCTTCAGTATTGGGGGTGGCGGTAGGGGGAGCTGCAGATAAAGAGAGAAGGAAATGGTCGGCGATGGGGAGAGCAGGAGAAAGGGAATTGAACTGGGTAGTGACTTGGAGCTCACGTCGGTCCCTTTGGGCCCGGCTGTGATGGTTTGGAAAATGTGCCATTAGTTTATGTTTGGTCTTCCCAGTGTAGAGGAGACCACATGGGAAGCACCTGATGCAGTACACTAGTTTGGAAGGGAGGCAGTTGAATCTCTGTTTCACCTGGAAGGACAGTTTGGGGCGCTGGATGGAGGTTCACCTGGAAGGACAGTTTGGGGCGCTGGATGGAGGTGAGGTAGATTGTGTGCCAGCAGGTGATGCATCTTTTCCGTTTGCAGGGGTAGATTGTGTGCCAGCAGGTGATGCATCTTTTCCGTTTGCAGGGGCAGTTGTCAGTGGGAATTGGAGGGTTTGGTGGGGAGTGGGGAACGAACCAAAGATTAGCGAAGGGAATGGTCCTTTTGGAAAATGTGCCAGGTGTTGGGATCCAACCTAGTTTACTGTATTTGGTGCTCCCAATGTGATCTTCTCTACATCGGCGAGCCTAAGCATAAACTAAGGGGATATTTTGCTAAGCATCTCAGCTGGGCCCATAAGGGCTGAGCTGACCTCCCAGTCACTGCGTCTTTCAATTTCCCCTCTCACACCCTTTTCAACGTGGCCATCTTCAACTTCCTCCATTACCACTATGAAATAAACCGCAAATTGGAGGAACAACACTTCATCTTCTGCCTGTGCAGCCTACAACCCGGGTAACTCAACACTGAGTTCTCCAATTTCAAATAATCTCCCCTCCAATCTCCCAAGTACATTCCCAGTCCCTCCTCCTCCCATCCATTCCTCTGAGCATCCCTTCTGCCATCTCCCAACTGGATTCATTCCTCCCATCGACCAACCCGGGCATAACCTCTACTTTTGTTCACCTATCCCCACCTCACCATCCTGTCTCCAACTCCCCCACCCGCCTCTTTAAATGTAGACCCCCTTAAACCCCGCCCCACACACCCCCAGTCCTGAAGAAGGCTTTGACTTCTCACCTCCTGAAGCCGCCTCTCTTGTTGTGTGATTCCAGCGTCCTGACTTCGACTTTGAATTGCAACATTTGCAGATTTTTAAACAAAATCTCTTCTTGTATAAGAAACAACAGAGTGAATGGGCTGTGTCTCTTCTTATCGAATAGTTTCGATGGGCTGAATAACTTTCTCACATTCCAATGAAACCAGCTTGAGATGCTGAATGAGCTCCTCTTTCTGTACTGAGGAAATGTTCAGGGTGCAGCATTGCTGACACACAAATGGTACCTGCATGTTAACAGCGTGAGCTTGAATATTGTCCAGGTTTTGATGCTTTATGTGATCTTCACTGAACATCTTCACTTCTGATCAAATGACGGAAGAAAAGACATTGATGAAGCTGCTGAAGATATTTGTGCTGAGGAAGCTACCCTGAGGATCACCCACAGAGATGTCCAGGGACTGAGAGGATTGATGTCCACCAGCCACATTATGTTCTGAATGAGCCAACCAGTGGGTATTTCCAACTGATTCCTATCAAGTTCCAACTTGTTCCGACCCTTTGAAACCTTGCTCATTCAAATCAGTCACTCTGACGCCGTGTTGATATCTTTTGTTCATGTCAATAGGCCAAGGTATATGTGTGGGGAGTCTTTCCTTCTCTCAGAGGATAGTGATTGTTGGGGCCTCTCTATCCCAGACAGTTGCATCCCTGACCTGATTGGGAAGGGGTGAGGAGCGTGTCAACTGATTTTGAGAGTGTCGAGGGCTACAAAGATTATGGCATGAAAGATAACTTGCTGCCAAGAGCAGATCAGCACTGACCTACTGAACGGAAGGCCAGATTTGAGGAGCTAAATAGCCTCGTGTTATTCCAGCAATCTCCAGAGCCCAGTCAGTTTGCGGTCTCTTCCATTTCCTGTATTACTGACCTGAAGTACCTGAATAGACTGATCCTGTCGCTGCACATCAGGATACTGGTGCTGCTTGAGAAAATCTCAGTACAATTGTATAGGTTCGGTGGGCCAATTGGCCTCCTCCTGTAACTGTATATCAGGCTCCAGGGCTTGAAAAGCCGTATCTTGTCCTGGTGTAAATGAAATCCATTTTGACTAAATCTACCATCCTAGCAGAAAGTGAGCACTGCAGATGTTGGGGATCAGAGTCGACAAATGTGGTACTGGAAAAGCATGGCAAGTTTCGGCAACGTCCGAGGAACAGTATAATCGATGTTTTGGACATTTCTGATTAAAGGCTTATGCCTGAAATATCGATTCTCTTGTTTCTGCCTGACCTGCTGTGCTTTTTGCAGGTCCACACTTTTTGACGTCGACCGTCTTGACCAAACAACCTTCCTGGTCACATCATCAAATAACTTTAAGAATTTTTTCAAGCACATAGCCATACTCAATATTCCAAATCAAACCCTTTATTTTCAAATTAATGTACATTTTATCTTTCAGAATTTTCTCATGTAACGTACCTACCCCAGATGTTAAACTTACTGCTCCATAGTTTCAAGGCTCTTTTTTCAGTCCTTCTTAAGTAAGGGCACAATATTTGATATCCTCCAGCCTTCCAGGATCTCAACTCTGGTTAATGATGATCAGAACCATCAGCCAGGTCCCCCACAAATGCTTCTCTAGCTCCTTACAGTGTTCTTGGATACATCTGGTAAGGAACGTGAGATTTATCCAACCTCAAGAATTCTCGTGTGTCCAGTACCTCCTATACAGTGATATGGACTGTTCCCAAGAAATCACTACGAAATTTGCCAAGTTCCTAAGTATTCGCGTCTTTCTCCATGTTAAACACAGAGGAGAAATATCCGTTGATGATCTCATCCATCTCTTATGGTTCCACACATACATGTCACTTTGGTCTTTGAGGGGTCCTATTTTCTCACTAGTTGTTGGTTTTCATTTAATATACTGAGTGTATCTTTACGGATTCATCTTAATTTCTCAGACCCCTTTCATGCCCCCTTTTCGCCCGACTGATTTCCTTCTTCAGTAAATTCCTGTATCCCTTATATACCTCCAGGGATTCACTTGATCCCAGCTGCCTGTAACGAAGCTGCTTTTTTTTCTGATCAAAGCCTAAATATCTCTTGTCATCCAGGGATCCCCATTCCTGCAAACTTTCCTTTCACCCCCACAGTAACAAATAGACCTTGAACTTTAGTATCTCACGTTCAAAGGACTCCCTTCGACGACACCGAACTATTCCAACAAACCCCTGCAAACCCCTATCTAATTCCATCTAACTTTGTCTTGCCCCAATTTAGAACTTGAAGCTGTGGATCAGTTTTGTCTCTCTCCATAAATATGTGAAAATTAATACATCAATGGTCATTGGTTCCAGTGTACTCTCACACTGTCACCTCCGTCACCTGTTCTGTCTTATTTCCTAAGAATAGGTCGAATTATGGCCATTGGTTCCAGTGTGCTCCCACACTGTCACCTCCGTCACCTGTTCTGTCTTATTTCCTAAGAATAGGTCAAATTTTGCCCATTCCCGAATAGGCCCAACTACATACTGCTTGGGGGAATTTTCCTGGCCCAATTAATGTATTCCACCCCACCAAATCCCTTAACCCTCTGGCAGTCCCGGTCAACTTAATAAAAATTAAAGTCCCCATTATGACAATCATTTTGCTTCTGCATGTCCCACCTCTCTGCAAGTATATTAGTTACTCTGATTCCTGGTGACTATTTCGGGGCCTATAGTACAGCCCCTATAACATCACCATACACCTTCCTATTTATTAGCTCCATCCACAAATCTTCGCTGTTTGATCCTTCAAATATTTCATCTCTGATTACAGCTGTGATATTCCCTTTAATCAGAAAAGCAACACCCCTCCACTCTTTCCTCCATCCTTCTCCTGCCTAAAGCAGCTATACCCTGGTACATTAAGCTGCCATTCCTGTCCCTCCCTTAGCTATGTTTCTGTAATGCCTGTAATATCGCAGTCCCACATAGCTATGAGCTCATGAAACAGGAAGTAATCAGGAGATTACCATTTTGAGGTCTTGGTTTTTAACTTTTCTCCTAGCTCTCTGTAATCACTCTGGAGGACTTCATTCCTATAACTACGTGTATCATTTGTGATGCCAACGTGCACAATGACTTCTGGCTGCTCATCCTCCCCCTTGACAACATTCTGCAGCCGCTCGGAGACTTCCTGGACCCTGGCACCTGGGACGTAGCACAACTTGCTGGATTCCCATTTGAGGCCCCAGAATCTCCAATCTGTCCCTCCAACAATCGACTCTCCTATCTCTGAGACCATGTTTAAATTTACCCTTTCCCGCTGTGCCCCATTTCCAATGGTAGTGCCACCAACCTGGCAATTGCTGCTTTCGCTTGAATGGTCATTCCCTCCAACAGTATTTGAAATGGTATACTTGTTTTAGAGCGGAATAGCCACAGGGAATAGCTGCACTCTCTGCCTACTCCCTTTGCCATTCCAAAGCTACTCTGCCTGGAACATGATAGGGAGCAAGGACTGTCTGTTAGATTAAATTGTGTTTATTTAAATGCAACAGGGCTGACAGGTAAGACTGATGAACTCAGGGCATGGATCTTTATGTGGGACTGTGCCATTATAGTCATTATAGAAACATGGTAGGACTTGGGCGTGACCACTACACTAAAGCACTTATGTATGAAGTTCACAGCATCTCCGATAATCCTGAGTGCATCCAGCTCCAGCTTCAAAACATGGTCTGCCAGGAGCTGTAGCTGGGTGCACCTTCTACACATGTAGTCAACAGGGACGGTGGAAATCTCTCTGAGCTCCCACATCCACAGGAGGAATGCACAACTGGCCTAACTGCCATCTTGACTGCTGTAATAATAAATTAAAAGGACTTATTTGAGCTTGTCTATACTTTTTTTCTGAGCTGCTGTCTGAAGGCTCTCAAACTAATGACTTCCTACTTACTCTGCTACCAACTGCATTTTCTCTACTCCTCCACATTTACTTTCGTTTAGGGAAGAAGGGAGACACTACAGTAATGCAATGTTAGTGCCTTAGAAATTTCTTGACACCAAGCCCATGACGACCTGCTCTCCAGAGCACGTCATTACTTGTACTTAGAGGGTGTCTTGCTGAGTCTTCCTCCTACTGGTGGTGACTGCACTGAGCCAAATCTTCACCCCAACAGCCAATCCGTGTTGTTGCAGTCCCCTGCTCCTTTCTGTCTATTACTACTGCATTTATGAAATCCTTGAATCCGTCGATTGCATTCCAAACTGTGTCTCACTCCAAAGAGAGAGAAGTTATATTCCAGTGAATACAGGGCTGTTGGAGAAAGAATTGCATTAGTGATTGGAGCAACATTCTGGCCATCCGCGCACTGAGTTTGCTTTTCTGTTCAATCCCGTTATATTTATTCTGATAATCCCCCATTCTACTTTATTGCATTTTCCCTATAACCAACCCTTGTTTAAAAATCATTCTTCCTTAGCCTTGACGATGTTTAATGATCTAGCCTCAACAGTCCTCAGACTTTTCTACAATTATTTCCCTCTCACTGTTGGGATACTTGGTGGTCTTTAATCCCATGCCATATTTCTAGCACTCTGTGTGAGAGTTGTGCCAACATTAGATGTTATCGTGTCCCATCACACCTTTGATGTGGCCAGAGACAAGAGAAAAAATAAAAATGTGTTCTTCTACCCCATCTTCCACATCAGCCTAAACCCCACTTAGTCAGTAAATCGAGAATAACCACCACAGCAAAAGATGCCTCCAAGTCCACCATAAGAAGGAGAAATCAGCACGTGGAGCCCGGCACCGTTCTGTTGGGGTGGTATACGATCATACAAAGTTAAGTTAAAGCATAAGGTAATTTGTAGTGAGTTTCGTTACATTATAGTAAAATTTGTTATTCTAATAGTAATTGTGTTCAATAAACAGATGTTGTTGTTTATGAGTCGACTCAGAGTTCCTTGGTGAATATAAGATTTGAAAACATACTGTGTCGTGATATAAAAGTTTCCTAACAATTGCAGTTCGCCTGCAAGTTTATCTTGAGACAATCTTGGTCGAGAACTCCCAAGTCTCTTTGCA
>NW_025214833.1:15685-19857 GCF_004010195.1 Chiloscyllium plagiosum
AATATTGTTGAATGACATAAAGTGATATAATGTCGAGATAATGAATTGGAGAGAAAAGAAAATGTCTGCCCTTGATGGAGATACAGAAATGTAGAGTGGATGTACAATATGAACAAGAATCCTGTTAATAAAAGAAGTATGAAAACATTTTCCTAATATTCAAAGGAAACCAGATCCCAATTTTCCTTAACAGTGATGATTGATTGTCCATCAATCTCAGTTATCCAACTGCATGGTTTTCTCTGCCACAGATGGTCTTTCTGACACACAACCTCCTCCCCTTCCTATTCTTTCCTTACCTACCTATTTCCCTTGCATTGTCTCTTCTGCTGTGACATATCCTTCCATTGACCATCTCCCTTCACACTTCTCGCACTATGTATCACACCATTTCCCTATCAATCCCACTTTCTCTGACTCTCCCTTTCGCTTTTTGCTCTCACACTAAATGCTGGACATTGCTGACTTCTGTGCTACGACATGTCATCAGTGAATGATGTGTTTGATACATTCACTGTCCAACAACAACAGAAAACAGCATGTTTGCCACTGTCCGATGCGCCGTGAACAGGATGGCATTGTTAACTATTGCAACAGAGTGGGGCTTCTGCCTGTCTCTTTATCACAACACTTAACCAAACAGCCTCATTACCAACAGGACAAACATCTTGGTACAGAATTGGAAGTCCATGTATCAATTGTCCTTTGTATATTGTGAGGATATTGTTCAAACAAACAGTATTCTTGCCTTTTGCTCCTTGTTCTTTCAACTGATTTTCCAAAATAATTTGAGGTGAGATGAGAGAGACTTCCCTTTCAATCGAAGCAGGACTTGACTGAGAGTGGAATTAAGGACCCTGAGCATAACTGTGAATAATGGGAATTATAGAAAATTCTTCACTGGTAATGAGAATAATGGGAAAAATAATCTCTACAATTTATTTTCCAAGTTACATGCCATCCTGACTAGGAACTAAATTGCTGTTCCTTCACTACCAGTTGCTAAAACATTTTCGAATGAGCCTACAAGCAGCTCCTTGTGTTTGTGCATCACTTGGACAGAAGAGATACAAGCAGGCTGCTCCATGTCTCCTTTCCCAGAGTGATGATGCTTGACAAAATAAAATCTGCCCATGCAAGTACCTTCCAAAACTCGTGGATGACTATATCCTGTACCAGTGTACCTTATGTTCCCACAGTTTCATCTAAAGTTTCAGAAATGTGAGACCTTATTGAATGAGTATGACACGAGTGACACCAGGGGCATGATATGATATTGAGGTAATGATTGGGATCCTTAATTCAACTGGTTACTTATAGAGGATTGATCATGTGATTCATGGCCACAGAATTCAACATTTTCATGATGATTTATGACACGGAAAATCTTATTCATATTTAGGTCTCAGTCAAATAACAAGCTTTTAATACTTCAGTCAAGGACCATAACCAAATACATGAGATTTAACTGAAATGGCAGCTTCACTGTTCCCTTTCATATCAGAAAGATATCCACACTCCAAAAGAAAATGGAATTTGGAAGTGCTGGAAAACTTCAACAAGTCCAGCAGCATCTGAGCAGAAAGAGAATTTACGTTCTGAGATCAATATGACTTTATCAAAACAGAGTCATGTTCGTCTCAATATATTTACTCTCTTTCACTCTCAAGATACTGACTCATCAGCCTTGCTTCACCAACATTTTCCACTTGGATTTGAGATTTCCAAGTTCAGTCGTATACGCTAGCACAGTGACATATTTGTGTGGGTGGCACGGTGGCTCAGTGGTTAGCACGGCTATCTCGAAACACCTGGGAACCTGTGCTCAATTCCACCCTTGGGCCACCGTCTGTAATGAGCTTTCATATTCTTCCCGTGTCTGCAAGTGTTTCGTCCAGGTATTTCTGATTCCTCCCAATTGACCATAAAAAATGTTCATCTACAAATACTTGCTTTAACTATGGGAGATAGAGGAATCGTGTAGGAGGTGGACCTGCGTGCTATGTTCTTCAGGGGATCAGTGCCAGCTCGATGGGCCGAATGTTTTATTTTAACAATTAAAATTGTTTATCATTATTATGACAAAGGCAGTGGTTACTGGGGCCAACATCTCTGTATCAGCACATAATGAGCTATATTTCGACTCATGTTGTTCCGCATTCTTTCCATGGCCCTGCACATTGTGTTATCCATGTCGTGGTTTTTAATTCTGAATATCCTGTGCATCGAAGGCCAGGAGGGGACATGATAATTCGTTGGTAGATTGGGTCAAGGAAAACCCGAAGGCTTTCGATAACTATATCAGGAATGAAAGAAATGACTAGAGTAAGATTATGGCCTATCAAGTGTAGTAGTGGGAATTTGTGCTTTGAGTCAGAGGAGACAGCGAAAGCACTAAATAATTTTTTTTCATCAGTATTCACTCTCGAAAATAGTCAATGTTGTTAAGGAGAACCCTGAGATCCAGGTCAGTAGATTAGATAGGATAAAGGTTCACAAGGAAGAGGTTTTAGCAATTCTGGAAAGCGTAAAAATAGATAACTCCCCTGTGCTGGATGGGATTTATTCATGGATTCTCTGGGAAGCCAGGGAGGTGATTGCAGAGCCTTTGGATTTAATCTTTATGTTCTCATTGTCTACAGGAATAGTTCAGAAGTCTGGAGGTTAGCAAAAGTTGTTACCTTGTTCAAGAATTGGAGTAGAGTCTAATTATACACCAGTGAACGTTACTTTGGTTGTGGGTAAAGTGTTGAAATTGTTAAAGAGATAGGGTTTATACTCATCTGGAAAGGAATAATTTGACGAACTATAGTCAACACGGTTTGATGAAGGGTAGGTCGTGCCTCACAAACATTATTGAATTTTTTGAGAAGGTGACCAAACAAGTGGATGTGGGTAAAACGGTTGATGTAGTGTATTTGACATTCAGTTCTGGTAAGGTTCCCCATGATAGGCTATTGCAAAAAATACGGAGGCATGGGGGTTGAGGGAAATTTAGCATTTTGGATCAGGAAGTAGTTGATGGGAAATGTTCATCCTGGAGTTCAATTACTAGTGGTGTACTACAAGGATCTGTTTTGGGCCCATTGCTGTTTGTCATTTTTATAAACGATCTGAATGATGGCGTAGAAGGATGGGTTCGTAAATTTGCAGATGTCACTAAGGTCGCTAGAGTTGTGGATAGTGCCAAACGATGTTGTTGGTTACAGCAGGACACAGATAATTTGGAGGATGGGCTGTGAGGTGGCAAATGGAATAAAATGCGGAACAATGTCAGGTGATGCACTTTGGATGGAGCAAGAGGAATGTAGAGTACTGGGCTCTTGTTAAGACTCATGGTAGTGTAGATGAGTAGAAATTCCTCAGTTTCCATGTAATAGATCCCTGAAAGTTGCAACCCAGTTTGATAGAGTTGTTCAGAAGACATATGGTGTGTTTGATTTTATTGTTCGAGTGTTTGAGTTTCGGAACCATTGGGTCATGTACAGCTGTAAAACAAAACCCTGGTGCAGCCGCATTTGGACTATTGAATACAGTTTTGGTCACCTCATTCATGGAAGGATGTGGAATCTTTGGAAAGGGTTCAGCGGAGCTTTACGAGGTTGGTGCCTGGTATGGAGGTAAGGTCTTACGAGGAAAGGCTGAGGGACTTGAGGCTGTTTTCATTTGAGAGAACGTTGAGAGGTGACTTTATTCAGACATATAATATAATCAAAGATTAGATCGGCTGGATAGCAAGAGCTTTTATTCTTGGACGGTAATAGCTTGCACGAGGATACATAGCTTTAAATTGAGATGTAGCAGATACAAGACAGATGTCAGAGCACGTTTATTTCTCAAAGAGTAGCGGGGTGTGGAACGCACTGCCTGCAACAGAAGTTGACTGGCCAACTTTAAGGCCATTTCAGTGGTCATTGGATAGGCATATGGATGAAAAATGGAGTAGCGTATGTTAGATGAGCTTCAGACTGATTTCATAGGTTGGCATAACATTGAGGGCAGAAGGGTCAGTACTGCGATGTAATGTACTATGTTCTATATGTGCACAACCCTGTAGAACTGTATATCCACTGATTAAATACTTATGTAGCATACTATTCTTTCCGTTCGATATTGTCCTGTTCACATTCATCGAATGCATGTCGTGTGGAAACAGGTCCTTGGAAGACTAA
>NW_025214833.1:28748-48084 GCF_004010195.1 Chiloscyllium plagiosum
TTCTGTAAAGACAGAGGAGTGAGATGTTTCACACCGTCACCTACCCTTTCTTTTCCCAAGAATATTTTCCAACGCCATGTCAAACTATGTGTGACAGTCTTAATCCGCTGAATGTTCTCCGCTGTTTCTGTGCAGCAGGTTACTGGGATAAATGGCCTCTGACTGTTCCTGTCCATCAGGTTTGAGAGGTTCAGTGGAACATAGGAACATGAGACTGAGGAGAAGGGTTGGTCATTAGACACTTTGTGCATTCTCCACCAGGTAATAAGATTGTGGCTGATCATGTTATGGTCTCAGCCTCACTTTCCTGACTGTAGTTCGTTGTCCTTTATCATCCAATGTCTAAGTAGCACGGCTTTGAATAAATGCAAACACACAGGCACCATAAACTTCTGGGCAAGAGCATTCCCACTCAAACAGCTGTGAATTTCTCGTCATCCCTGTTCAGACTGGGTTTGGAGAGGTTTCTGTTTCATTTTCTACTCCAGCTCCTCCATTGGTCATGACACATTTTAAATGTAACTACGTTGGTGATATGGCCAATGATGTTGTTCTCAGACTAGGTCAGGTTCTTTGCTAGGCACAAGTCAGGTAGATATCTTGAATTTGGCAAAGTAATTTACCAAAGCAAACTTACTCAAGCTATGATGGAAAGATGCGTGGCAAGCAGTGTGGACAAATATGTACATTAATATTTATCTTTCAATCTGTACTTTGTATACACAGAAACATACACATACACAGACACATACAAAAAAGACACTCACAGTGACCTGTGGTAACTGATGATCAAAATTATCAGCCAGGGCCCCCGCAAATTCATCTCTAGCCACTTGCAGTAAAACATGAGATTTCTCCAACTTCAAACATTCTAGTATATCCAATACCTCCTCTACTGTGATATGGATTGTCCCCAAGATATCACCACTAATTTCCTCAAATTCCCATGTATTCATGTCTTTCCCCACTGTTAACATAGAGGAGAAATATTTGTTGAGGACATCGCCTATCTCTTATGGTACGACACATACATGTCCACTTTGGTCTTTGAGAGGTCCTATTCTCTCTCTAGTTAATGTTTTTATTTTAATATATTTAAAGCGCCACTTTGGATTCACCCAGATGTTCTCAATCAAGGTTATCTCATACCCCATATTGACCCTCCTGATTTTCTTGTTCAGTAAACTCCTATATCTCCTGTGTACCTCCAGAGATTTCCTTGATTCCTGCTGCCTCTACCTGTGCCACGCCTCCTGATTTTGTTTGTTCAAAACCTAAACATTTCTTGTCAATCAGAGTTCCTCATTCCTGTCAACTTTCCTTTCACACTCACAGGAAATATAGATCTTAAACTCCCATTTGTTGGAGGCCCTTTTGTTTGCAAGCAGACTACTCTAATCAAATCCTGCAAACTCCTGTCTAAGTCCATCAAAATTAACCTTTCCCCAATTTAGAACTTGAATCTGTGGACCATTTTTTTTCCCTCTCCATAACTATTTTTAAATTAATGGAATTATGGTCTCTGGTCCCAAAGTGCATATCTACTGTCACCTCACTCACCTGTCCTGACCTATTTCTTAAGATTAGGTCACATTTTGCTCCTTCCCGATTAGGACCCTCTGTATACTGCTTGACGAAAGTTTCCTGACGCACTAACTTGATTCCATCCCATCAAATCCCTTAATGCTCTGGCAGTTCCAGTATGTGTTATAAAAATTAAAACCCATATTATGGCAACCCGAATGCTCCTGCAGTCTCCCCAATCTCTGTCTATATTTTTGTTCCTGTAATTCCTGTTAACTATTTAGGGGCCTATAGTACAACCCCATTAATGTCACCATCCCCTTCTTTTGTCTTAGTTCCACCCACAAAGCCTCACTGGATGATTCATCAATCGTTTTATCTCTAATCACTGCTGTGATACTCCCCTTAATCAGAAATGAAACTCCCCTCCACTCTTTCCACTATCTCTGTCCCTCTTAATGAACTTTACCTGGTACATTAAGCTGTCAGTCCTATCCATCTCTAAGCCATGTTTCTGTAATAGCTACTCTATCCAGCGCCGATTTCGTATCCACACCCTGAATTCCTTGGCCTTACCTGTTTGTCCTTTTGCATTGAAATAAATGCAATTTAATCCATAGGCATTCCTTGCTCCCTATCGTATTCCAGCCTGATCTATCTCTTCAATGTACTATTCTGAATACTGTATCTCCTTCCAGCCTCACATTTGTCTCCCTGCTCTTCAGGATACCATCTCCTGCCAATCTCCCTTGAACACTCCCTTGTTGGATTAGCTAAACTGGCTTCGAAGGTATTGCCCCCCCCCCCCTTTAATCCCAGTGTATGTGCCACCAGTCCATCTTGAAAAGGTCAACTCTGTCACAGGAAAGCTCCAAATTATCTAAAATTATGAATCCCTCCCCCTACACTAATTCTTTAGTTGCATACTTATCTGCCATATCATTCTATTCCTACCTTCACTAGCTCATGACACAGGAAGTAATCAGGAGATTACCACTGTCAAGGTCCTGGTTTTAACTTTTCTCCTAGATGCCGGTAATCATTCTGTAGAACCACATTCCTTTGTCTACCTGGGTCATTTGTGCCAACGTGCACAATGACTTCTGGTTGCTCCCCCTCCCCTTTGAGGACATTTAGCAGCCACTCAGAAGCATCTTGGACCCTGATACCTGAGAAGCAAGGCACCATCCTGGATTCCCGTTTGAGGCCACATAATCTCTGATCTGTCCTCCTAATAATCCACTCTTCAATCCCTAAAACCCTGTATCTTTTCCTGCTACTCCCCAGAGCCAGTCGTAATGCAACCAACCTGACTACTGCTGATTTCCTGACACCCATCCCCCATCTGCCAATGCACACACAAAATCAGAATCCAAAATGGTATACTTGTTTTGGAGAGTATTGGCCACAGGAGATTTCTGCACTCCATGTTTAGTCCCTTCGACATTCCCGGTGGTCACCCAGCTATTTTGTGCCAAAAAAAGACAGTTTTTTAGTAATGGGAATACAAATTTTGAAATATTCATGTTCTAAGTAATAATTAGACTTCGTAATGAAGCTGACCTTGTAATTCTTGCATTTGAAATGCTTATGCTACACCAAATGATCAGGTATGGAAAATAATCGGATACTGACTTTTATTCGCATCAGACACATGATAGAATACAAAACTTTAAAGTACGGGAGCAGGCCATTGGCCACTGTGTGTGGACCAAATCAAGTGATGTCTCCCAAGCGCCTCCCATTTGCCAGCCATATCTGCAGCCTATTAAATTCATATTTCCAAATGCATAACCATTTCTCTTTTTAAACTTCATCCACAACTCTCCCAGGCAGTCCATTCCGAATCCTAACAACTCTCTCAATAAAGACGTTTGTCCTTGTCTCACTCCTGGATCTTTTCCTAAAAATCTTGAAATTAGAAATCAATGATGCTGTAATGCCAACTAACGGAAACAGAGTATTCCTGTTTTACTCTGCAACATTTTTTCATAAATTTAAGCATCGCAATAAGTTCACATCTTTGTTTGTTCTGCTCCAGGAAGAATAAGCCTTGCAAAAACTGTAGCAAACACTACATTGGACAAACAGGAAGAAAACTAGCCACCTGGATACATGAACAACAACTAGCCAGAAAAAAGACATGACCCACGATTACTAGTATTCCCTACATATGGATGAGGAAGTATACCATTTTGACTGGGTCTGCACATCCATCGAGGACAAGGTAAACAGAGACACGCGCGAGAATTTCTGGAAGTATGGCATTCCAAACGGAACTCCATCAAGAAACACATCGATTTTGATTCCAACTAACATTCTCTGAGAAAAAGAACGGGCCATGAAGTCACCAAAACAGGAAGTTACATCACTTACTCAAGGAAACCTAAACACTTAAATATAAATTCGTAAAAAACACTAACACCTCACCGGAGGCTCACTGATAATATTCCTTAGTATAGTGATGAACCGTCTGAAAATGAACTCTCCAACTCAGCGAGCAAACTGACATACAGAAGAAACACAATTTCTCTCATCCTTTCTTTAACTAAATCCTTCATTCCAGTTATCATTCTGATTATTTATAAGGTTATTGGTATTCTTCTGCAAAGCAATGTGGCATCTGTCTGTCTGTCTGTGTGTGTGAGAGAGAGACCGAACAATCCTCTTCAATCTCTGAATTACTCCCCGTGCCATATGGAAAAGAGGCGAAGATTAGGAAGGCAGTATAGCTTAACATGTTAAAAAGCTAGTTCAGGGTTGATGGTTTCAGATTTTTGGATCATTGGGATTTCTTTCAGGACAGGAAAGACCTGTACAAAAAAGACCGGTTGCATCTTAACTGGAGGAGCAGCACCGTCCTTGTTGGGAGGTTTGCGAGTGCAAGTTGAATGGATTTAAATGAATTAGCAGCAGTGTGGGAACCAAAGCAACATGTCAGAAACTGAGTAGAAGGTCGAGGTGAACAGCACATCAGGCACAGCCAGTCTAATGACCATGCTGAGGGAAGGAATCATATCAGTTCACATTGTGAGATGTAAGTTGGAATAAATGATAGAGAAGAGGGGCAGGTTTATCAGGGATTCACAAATAAGGATTGAGAGTGTGGGGGCTGTGAGGGATTGAGACGTGTGACATCAGGAAGACTGCACAAGAAAATATTAAAGGGGAAAGAGTTCGGCGTGTAGTGGGGTGGGGAATTCTGTGATAAACAACTGGCTCCAAAAACGAGGAAAGCCTGCTTTTTGTCAAAGTGAATACCTGGGAAAGAATTTATTATGCTTCAGAGAACTAGAACCCTCATAGCTAAAAGTCTGCATTATATTAAAGGAGAAGCTTTGTCCATGATATTGCTGTAGCTGTAATAATGGTGGGCAAAGTGCTCGTGCTATTGTTGGACAATGCTTGCACTGAGCATGTGAATTATCCTGGATGTTCCCAGAAATGTCCTAGGTTGAGTAAGTGCATTGTGAGAACTTGTATGAGATGATGTTGATTTGTAATTTCACCACTTACTGAGTCCAGTCAAAGGAACAAACCAGCAACTGCCATTGCTTATTGCCTCAGAATATATCAGAGTCTTCATGGCTGCCACTGCATAGAATCATGCAACAAAGAAAAGGCCTATCACGTCTGCACCAGCAAGTGCACATCCAAAGGCTTTTTAAACGTTTGTGAGGTTACGTCCCTCAATGACGCTCCTAGACAATGCATTCCAGATTCATACCACCGTCTCAGTGCGAACCACATTCCACAAATCCTCTCTCAATTCCCTGCCATTCATTTCAAAAATGCGTCCCTTTGTTATTGCACCTTTGACCAAGGGAAACAGCTTCTGTCTGTTCAGCCTCTCCATATCCCTTATGCACCTGTACAATATTCCCTCCTCAAACTTCCCTGCTGCAAAGGAAAAACGAGTACATTTAGCCCTCCCAATTCATAGTTTGAGTACCCACTTGCCTTATTACTTCTGATATGCGCCATCCCACATTTATCAGTGTTAAATTTCATCGGCCATTTATCTGGTTATCTGAATAATCTGTTTCTATTCTCCTGTAGCTTAACCCTTTCCTCCTGACTGTGTCATCCACAACTTTTTTTATCATTCCACTGCCACTGGCCACCCACATCTTCCACATTCTCACCATCATCATTTGTGAATATCACAAATCAACCGTGATTTCCTGCCTGTTCTCCAGATCTTATTCAGAGGAAGATTTGAGAATTCCAGTCTCTGGCTTTTCTTACATTGGTCAATTTACAGAGTGATGTGGCTAACATTCGTTATGAGGAAGCCACAAATAACATTTCGACACAGAGTTGAATTCACCTTTTACACTTTGCCCCTCTGCATGACTTAGTCATAAAACATGTAAATAATTTCGGATGAACTAGTTTTTGGCACCTTGCACTGGAACATTAGCATTTTGGAGGTACTGTTCTTTGTTACATTCACTGCAATAGCCAGGAAAGAAGAAACTTTTCATCTGCAGGATGGACTCAAACTAATTCATTGTTTCTTTAAATCAGCTAGTGTGAGGCGGATAAATATGCAATTAAATTCTATGTTATGGACTAACTGCACAAGATCAAATCATATTGTCATGCCTACCTTGAATTGGAAGCAAATACATACTGCAAAATAATTCAAAAACACCACAGTAGATGAGAAAAATGAAGCATGTCGTCTGCACTTGATGGAGATACAGAAATATAGTGTACATGTACAATCTGAACAAGAATCAAGTGATAGAAAAGAAAGTACATGAAATCTTTTGTTAATTTTGAATGGAAACCAGATCTAGATTTTCCTGAACAGTAATGTTTTTGCACAGAATCCCGCTTCCTCAAAAACAAGTTTTTCTCTGTCACTAAAACATCATCTGCCATTCTTCGTCCTCCGTCCTACTCTTTCCTTACACTCCTACTTTCCTTGCACTATCCCTTCTGCTGCTACATACTCTTCCACCGATGAACTCCCTTATACCTTTCTTCTGCCACTCCCACCGTATGTTACACCAATTCCCCAATTACTCCCACTTCATCTGACCATCGCGTTCACTTTTTGCTTTCCAACTGGGATGATGGGAGCTGCTGGCTTCTGTGCTGCTATTGATCATTAGCAAATGATGAGATTGGGATGATCAATGTCCAATCGCAACAGACAAGAGTGTGTTTCTGTCACTGCCTGATGCACCGTGAACAGGATGGTTTTGTTCCCCATGGTACAGAGTGGAGTGTTTTTCTGTCTCTGTGTCACAGCGCTTAACCAAACAGCCTCATCACAAATAGGATCAATCTCTCCTCAGAATCAGAAGTCCATGTATCAGCTTTCATTTTAAATTTTGTGAGGACAGTGAACACACTGTTCAAACAAGCCATATTCTATCCTTTTGCTTATTATTATTTTAAGGATTTTCCAATGTCATTTGAGGTGAGATCAGTGTCACTTCCCTTGAATCAAAGTAGTATTTGACTCATGTGGCATCAGGGACACTGTGTAAACTGTGGTCAATGGGAATCCGAGGAAATTCTGTGCTGGCAATTTCCTCACTGAGCAATGACACCTTCCCCAGAGCTTTTGGGAATGACAAATACACTATGCTATTCTAGTACCTTCCAAAAACATGGATGACTTTGTCCTGTTAATAATATCAACATATATTATGTTTTCAGTTTGGTCTAAAATCTCAGAAAAGTAAGGCCTTGCTGGTTGAGTGTCACCCCAATGAAATCAGGGCATTGCAATAAGGTTACGATTCAGATTATTTTCAACCAGTGACTTTTTGAGGACTGATCGTGTGATGTCACTGCCAGTGGTATCAACATTTTATCTGTCCAAAAGCATCACATCCCATTGGCTCAAGGTTGCACCACTCCCCAGTTCTATTTCTTTCTCCGGCTCATTCGCCATGCTCATCAGATATATGGGGCCCACAAGATGCAGTAATACAGGGATGCCTATGACCCTTTGAAACCTGCCTCCCGACCCGTGCCCTGCAATCTGACTGCATCCCCTCCCCCAAATGCTCCTGCTGTCGTATCTGATGTTGAATGTTCTGTACTTAGAAAAGGTCTCAACTTTATCCCACTCTGTCCCAATTTTAATGAATTTCGGGCACGGCATGATGCTGAACTATTCTTCCACCGTCTTCTCCTTGGTGCCCATTTATTTGGGCAAAGATTCCATTCTCTGTCCAACAGACTCTTTGCCAAGCTCCAATACTCTTCCTCCACCTGAACCTCTCGCTCTGGCGTTTGCTTGAACTCAATCTGTTCATTGAGAATGCTCGATGTGACATTGGTTGTTTTAGTTTCTCTGCATCTCCTCACCCAATCCACAAGTTACACTCCGAACAGGCTGTACACCGTGTGCTTTGATCCAACCCTAACTTTGTTATTCAGCCTATGCTGGTAAGGCTGCTGCTGCTGTAGTCTGGTGGACTAACCTCTACATTGCAGAGACTGAGCGCTAGCTCTCTTATACCTCCTCATGTCACCTGCTGGACCATGACCCTACCATGGCACATGAGGCCATTGTATCAACTATGATAAACTGACCACATTTCATCTGGTCATTCCCCACTCCACTTGCCCCCACATAATAGTCCCCAAACTGATGGTCCTCTGATAGCAGAGCTCACTCGAATCTCCTCCTGAAAATCCACAAACAGAACTGCCTGGGCAGACCCATTGCTTCAGCCTGCTCCTGCCACACAGAGGGTAGGTGCATGGATACACCCGTGGGCCCCAGTCAAACCTGTTTCTTCATGGGGTACGTAGATCATTCCCTGTTCCAGTTCTTTTCCAGCCCCATCCACAACTCTTTCTCTAATACATAAATGATATAATCGTTTCTGCTTCCCTCTCTTGTCCTGAATTGGAAAAAAAAACATCGATTTCACTTCCAATTTGCATCCCTCCCTCACTTTCACCTAGTCTTTCTCTGACTCATCCCTTCCTTTCTTCGGTATCTCTGTTTCCATTTCTGGGGATCGACAGGCCACTAACATCTAGTATTAACCCACCGATGCTCACAGCTACCTGGAGTACATATCCTCACACCCTGTTTGCTGCAAAGACTCCATTCCATTCCACCAGTTATTCTGTCTCCATCGCATTGCTTCTGATGATATGAATTTCAAAAATGTGGCCTCCAATATGTCCACCTTCTGCCTCAACTGAGGATTTCTCTAGCAATATTCTTGACAGAGCCCTCAACCAGGTCTCACCCACCTCCTCCACTTCTATCCTCACCCTCTCTCTACCCTCCTGCAACAACGAGAGAATTCTTCTTGTCCTGGTTTACCATCCCTCCAGCGTTCACATGAAGAGGATCATCAGCCGCCATTTCCCTCACCTCCAGCAAGATGTCATCACCAGATACGTATGTCCCTCCTCTCTCTTGTCCGCCTTCTGGAGGGACCAGGAGACCCTGTTTCACTCTTTACACACTCCCAATATTCCGCCCTCACCCCACACCACAGATGCACTTCTCTTGCCCCTGCCGAAGGTGTAACACTTTCGCACTTCTGTCCTCCTTTGTCATATCCAAGGGCTCAACCACACCGCACTAATGAAGCAGCACCTTAGCGATGTTTCCCACAATGTAGTCTACTAGATTCGCTGCTCACAATGTGGTCTCCTCTACACTGGGGAAACTAATGGTAGACTGGGTGACCGCTTCACTGAACATCCAAAGTGTACCTATACAAATGACCCTGAGCATCCAGTTGCCTGCCAGTTTAATACCGCATCCTGTTCCCTGGTCAATATCTCTGTGTGAGGCTTGCTGTAGTGTTCCAGGAAAAGTCAATGCAAAGTGGAAGAACAACGCCTCATTTACCATGTGCGGACCCTACAACCCTTCCGACTCAAACTCAAGTTCAATAGCTTTCGGCCCTGTACTCCCCAATGTCCTCTTCTCCGATCAATAATACACCAGGCCTAGTTCTCACATCGCCTTCCATTACTCACCCTCTATTGTTAGCTACTAACAATCTCCATTAACAGCTGTCCAGCCTCTTCTGCATATCAACCAACATTTTCCGAGCTACCATCAGTTCTGAGGAAGGGTCACTGGACCCGAAACGTTAACTGTGATTTCTCTGCACATATGCTCCCAGACCTACTGAGCTTTAGAAGCAACATCTGTTTTTGTTTCAACATTTTTATGGCAAGTTCTCACAATCCAATACGTCATCAATATTTATAGCCTTGTCAAACATAGGAACTTTGTCATTTTTCATTTAATCTCCATAAAAAATTACTCGAGATCCAAGTGAGACAGGGGCTTTGCTGTTATCGTTCAGATCAAACAATTTGTCACAGTTCAGAACGAAAAACAAATCGAAAGAGTTGGAGCAAAACTCCACAAATCTGGCACAATCTGAGCAGAGATGCACAGAATTAACCTTTGGCTTTTCAGAAGTGTCACATCATAATCAATATGTTAACTGTGTTTCTCTCTGCAGATACTTCCTCATCTTTTTATTTCGCTTCTCCACCATTTTCAGTTTGTATCGCATGTTTGCATATCATTATATCTCATGTTTCTTGACAGGTCCATATGTTGACCTTGGTTGTATTTGGACACTGTGGTCCTATTACAGTTGGTGTGTCTGTGACACGTGTATTAAGGGCGAAATATGTTTCTTCCATAAGATTAAAAGAGAAAAAAAACATGTTTCTGAATATCCTGTAAATCTCAGAAAACCACTTTGTTTTAAAACACCTTTTTAGAGGCAACTGAACTTTATGACATAATAAGAATTGATTTTTGATGATGGAACAGTCTGTGTCCTTCAATGAACAAGCTTGTATCCCCCCTCCAGAAGCTTTCAATGCATATCACAGAATTATTGCAGCAAAGGGTGAGGAAACGCAACCCATTGTCTCTTCCAGCTCAGAATGACCTGTATCTCTTACTGTTATTCTCTATACTGGCAACTGAAAGCATTCTATTCGTGTTACATGGTAACTGCTCTGCCCAGGACCATATGAAACTACAGATGATTGTGTGCACAGCACAGACCATCACGGAAGGCAACCTTCCATCCATTTTTACTTCTCATTGTCGCTGAAAGGCTGGTAGCAAGACAGAAAATTTCTCCCAAACCGGTAATGATCTCCTACAACCTCTTCAAACAGGAAGAAGATAGAAAGGCTTGAAAACATCGACCAGCATAGTCAGGAACACTTTCTTCCCTACCGTAATTAGACTGACGAATTGACATCTCTAACTTCAAATAATACTAGTCTTGCAAATAGCGATCTTGCTTTGCACATCTCCTGTGCAGCTGTAACCTAATATGCCTCACTCTGTTGAAGTACCCCATGAGCTGTGTTTTTTGTCTACTATCATGTTCCTGCACGACTCACAAAACAAAGCTTTCCATTGTATATTTGACTAAAAATAAATCAAATCAAATAAAACACGTGGACTACAATGGCTCATGGTCTTCTCAAGAACAGCTAGAAAAGTGAAGAAATGCTGGACCAGCCAATGATACCCATATCCCATTAAGGAATATAAGAAGATGACCACACTCAGGGAATAGAGACAGGGAGATAAAATCGCTTTAAACATTGTCTTAGACATATACCGGTTTCCCACACTATCTGAAAGTACAGTGTTCCTTTCATAAGCTGATATGGTGTAAAGTGAAGACGCATTCATTTGTATGGGGGAAAAAAAAGTGAAAATCCTCTTCGGATTTCTTTTGATTAGCGAAAACAGGTCCCAATGTAGATCATTTGGAAAGGGAAGCGGTGAAAAGTGAACTTCTGAAAAGCAGTGAATATCTGTATTTACGTGGGCATGTCATCAGCGAACTTGCAGCTGGCATTGTTTGGAATTTGGCAACAGGGAGTACAGTAGGGGGCTGAGGACGCATTCTTGGGGTAGACAGTGTTGAATGTGATTGTGGACGAAGTGAAAATACCTATCTTCACTAATTGCGGTCTGTTGGTCAGAAACCGGGGGATCCAGTTGCAGAGGGTAGAGTCGTGACTAAGGTCACAGAATTTTGAGATCAGTCTGGAGGGGACAATGATGTTTAAGGTGGAGCTGTCGTCAATGAGCAGGACTCTGGTGTCGGTGTCCTTGTTGTCCAGATGTCCCATGGATGAGTTCAGAGATCGGGGTATGGCATCCGGTCTGGACCTGTTACATCTGTCGGCAAATTATAAGGGATCAGGTCAGGCTGGGAGACTGGAGGGGATGTGGGCCATAACCAGCCTTTCAAATCACTCCATGTTTATTGAGGTTAGAGCCACTGGGCGGTAGTCATTAAGGCATGTTACTTGAGCTTTCTCATTACGGGGATGATGGTGATCTTCTTGATGCAGGTTGGCACTTCGGCTTGTAAGAGGGCGAAGCTGAAGTTGTATGTGAATACCTGTACCAGTTGGTCCTCACAGGATCTGAGTACACAACCGGGAACATCGTCCAGGTCCGTCACATCCCTTGCCTTGACTCTCAGGAAAACCGATCATGTCTGCAGCGGTGACAGCGGGCACAGATACATCCGAGGCTGTCGGGGCAGGTTTCAGCCTGGCAGTCACACAGTTATTCATTACAGACATTCCTTCTCCCAACTCCCTCCATCGTTACCAACACACAGTGACATTGGTTGGTGTAGACACCACACAGTTAGTGGCCAAACAGAATGCCATCAATAGACTGGGATTGTGCGCCATAATGAAGTAAACTCACAACAAAACGGGGCAGGTTGTGCTTCTACTGAGAGTCAGTGGGGCAGGGAGTGAAGACTTTGCAGGTGTAATTCCACTCAAGCCATTGCTTCAACATGAATGGAGTCAAGCACCTTGAGTGTTGTGCCTTGTAGATGGTGACAGTCCTTAGGGAGCCAGGAAATGTATTATACATGGACAAACTGGACAAAGGATCTGAGGACAGTTTTGTTAATTTTGAAGATGATGCAGTAATGGTTTGGTGCGCAGATGATATTGAGGAAATGGGGAGGCTGCTGAAAGACTTGGACAGTTTTGGACTGTGGGAAAACATGTGGCTGATGGAACACAATATGGAATCGTGTGAGAATATGCACTTTGATATGCGGAATAGAGACAGACACTATGTTCTAATAGGATCCATTCAAACTGAAACACAAAAGGATTTTGAAGCACTCGTCCTCACTTATGGTTAATGTGCAGGTTCAGTTGGCAGTTACGAAAGCAAATGCAATGTTCGCGTTCACTTCATGAGAACAAGAATACAAGAGAGGAGACATACTGTTGAGAATGTGATGGACAATGGTCAGACGGCATTTGGCATATTGTGAACTGCTGAGGGATGACAGCTTGTCATATGAGCGGCTGTGTGTACTCGATGGAACTTCGAAGAATGGCGGGGGGCATCTGATTGAAACTGATCGGTTACTGCAAAGATTGATACAGTCAGTGTGTAGAACATATTTCCACAAGACAGAGAGACAATGCTAAAACAGCACAGTGCATAATTGTAAGTCTCTGATCTGCTCTTGTATTTGTAAGTTGATTTGACTTCACGTTCTGGTCAATGGTAACCCCTGTGAAATAGACGGTGGGAGGATTCAGTGTAGCCAGTAGTCCATTAATCTGTTGAATGTAAGCTACTATCTGTGAGTCTCACCGGGAGGGAGTACATTGTCTCTACGATGATTGTCATTTGAAATCTGGTCATTTCGAAGGATTGAGCCTGTTACACAAGTATTGTTGATTTTAACTAAAAAGTTAAATTAATCACAGCACTCATCAACAATATGTCATCGAATATGGAACACACTTCGAATAACAGAAAAAGTCTAAAATGTTCAATATTAGAAACACTGCTTTCCTGTTCGTTTTCAAACCAGATAACCTGACCCATCGAGATGCTCAACTTGGAACTACTTTTTTTTTAAAAAAAATCTTTTTTGGAAATGGGCATCATTGGATGAGCCCAGCATTTCTTTCCCTTCCGAGCTGCCCTTGAGAAGGTGGTGGTGAGCTAAAGTCTCGAACTGGTGCAATCTACGTGCTGTGCGTTGACCCACTAGTGATTAAGGAGGGAATTCTAGTGTTTTGAACCAGCAAAAGGGAAGGAACGTCGATATATTTCCAAATCAGGCTTGCAGGGGATGTGAAGTTGGTGGTGTTCTCAAAAGTCTATTGCCCTTGTCATTCTACATAGAAGTGTTCGTGAAATTGGAAGGAGCTCTCTGAGGATCTTTGTGGAATTTCTGCATTGTGTTTAGTAGATAGAACACACTGCTGTTCCTGAGCGACCGTGGTGAAAGGGAGTGAATGCTTGTGGATGTGGTGCAAATCAAATGGGCTGCTTTGTCCTGGATGGTGTCAAGCTTCTTTAGTGTTGTTGGGGCTGCACTCATTCAGGCAAGTGAGGATTATTCCATCTGATTCCTGACTTGTGCCGTGTAAATGTTGGACAGGCTTTGGGAAGTCAGGAGGTGAGTTAATCGCGCAGTATTCCTAGCCTCTGATCTGCACTTATCTGTGGCGAGTCCAGTTGAGTTTATGGTCAATGATACCCCCCAGAATTTTGACAGTGGAAAAACTTAGTTTCCATAATGCTGCTGAATAACAAGTGGTTATATTGTTTCTTATTGGTGATGGTCATTGTCTGGATTTGTGTGGCACGAGTGTTACTTGCCACTTGTCAGCCCAAGCCTGGATAATCCCCACTTCCGACCTTATGATGGAAGGAAGGTCAATGTTGAAGCTGCTGAAGACGTTTGGACCTAGAACATTATCCTAAGGGACTACAGCAGAGATGTTCTGGAGTTGAGATGACTGACCTCCAACAACAATGACCATCTTCCTTTCTGTCAGGTATAACTCAAATAATGGAGTGTTGGCCCGTGATACCCTTTTTGTTTGGGGTCCTTGATGTCATATTTGTCAGAATGCAGCCTTGATGTCAAGGGCTGGAATTCAGTTCCTTTTTCTATGTTTGAACCAAGGCTGTGATGAGGTCAGGAGCTGAGTGACACTGGTGGAACACAAAGTGGGCGTCACTGAGCAGGTTATAGTTGAGTAGGTGCTGCTTGTCAAGGGCTGGAATTCAGTTCCTTTTTCTATGTTTGAACCAAGGCTGTGATGAAGTCAGGAGCTGAGTGACACTGGTGGAACACAAAGTGGGCGTCACTGAGCAGGTTATAGTTGAACAGGTGCTGTTTGATAACACTGTTGATGAGCCCTTCCATCACTTTACTGATGATGGAGAGTACACGTATGAGGCGGTGTTTGGATGTGTTGACTTTGTCCTGCGATTTATGTACAGAACATACTTGAGCAGTTTTTCCCATTGTCGGTTTTTAACCGTACTGGAACAACGTGTCTAGGGAAGCGGGAATTTCTAGAGTACAAGTCTTCAGGACTATTTTTTTTTCTTACTCAAATTAGGCAAATACACGGGTGACCAGTGACAAACACTGCCCTTCACATCAAAGGGCAGTGACACTCCTGTTTTTTTTTCCTTTTTTTTCTTTTTTTTCTAAATCCCCACACTACCACCTAAGTGCGGTAGTGCTTATTTCTTTTCCCCAGCACCCATGGTGTGTCTTCAGGACTATTGCCGTCATGTTATCAGGGTAATAGCCTTTGCAGTATCCAGTGCCTTCAACTGTTTCTTCATATCAGTCAAACAATTGACGGATGACTGCTATCTGTAATGATTGGGACCAGGAGAGGAGGCCGAAATGGATCATCCACTCAAAATTTCTGACTGAAGATTTCTGCGAAAGCTTCAGCCTTATCTTTTGCACTGATGTTCTGGGCTTTTCCATCGTTGAGGTTGGGGATATTTGTGGAGACTCCTATTCTAGTGAGTTGTTTGATCGTCCACCACCATCCATGATCAGGTTAGGAGGACTGCAGAGCTTAAATCTGATGCATTCGTTGTGGGATAGCTCAGTTCTGTCTGTCCCTTGCTGTTTATGTTATTTGGCACGCAAGTATGTCTGTTTGGAAGCTTCAGCAGATTAACATTTTATCTTTGTATATTCCTGGTTCTGCTCCTGGCATGCCCTCCTGCACTCTCCATTGAACCAGAGTTGATGGTAATGGTTGAGTGGGGGGATATGATGGGCCGTGACATTACAGTTTGTGCTTGAGTGCAGTTCTGCTGCTATTAATGATCGAAGTGTCTTATGGACGCTCAGTCTTGAGTTGCTAGATCTCTTCGAAATCTGTGCCATTTAGCATGTTGTTAGTGCCACACAACACAATAGAGTTTATTCAGAAGGTGACACGAGACTTTTACCGATACTGACATGGACAGATACATCTGCAGCTGGTAGATTGGTAAGGGTGAGGTCATGTATGATTTTTTTCCCTCTTGTTCTTTCGCTCTCCACCTGCTGCAGACCCAATCTAGAATCTATGTCCTTTAGGACATGACCAGCGTGATCAGTAGTACTGCTGCCAAACTATTCTTGGTGATCGACTTTGAAATCTACCAGAATATGCTTTGTGCCCTTGCCACAGTCAGTGCTTTCTCCAAGTGTTGTTTAACATAGAGGAGCACTGATTCAGATGAGGAACGACGTTACATAGTAATCAGTAAGGGAATTCTTTGTCCATGTTTAATATGAAGCCATGGGACTTCATTAGGTCTGGAGTCAATTCGGGAGGCTACCGGACCAACTACCTCCCGACTCTCTCTCACTGAACTGCCACCTCTGCTGGATCAGTCCTGCCTTTGGGGCAGGGCATATCCAGGCATGGTAATGGTGGTGGCTGGGTTAATTTTGTAAGTTATGATTCCGTGAGTATG
This sequence comes from Chiloscyllium plagiosum, assembly GCF_004010195.1. Taxonomy (NCBI): domain Eukaryota; kingdom Metazoa; phylum Chordata; class Chondrichthyes; order Orectolobiformes; family Hemiscylliidae; genus Chiloscyllium; species Chiloscyllium plagiosum. The sequence goes on from NW_025214833.1 coordinate 45,052, forward strand.
ACGATGTCAGGCTGTTGCTTGACTAGTCTATAAGGCAGTTGTCCCAATTTTGGCACTACCCGTTAGATGATAGTAAGGAGGTTCTACAGTGATGTTTCTAATGCTGACTTTTCCAGTACACAGTTTGATGCCAGGTGGTCCAGCTGGTTTCATTTCTTTGAAACTTTGTAAAGATTGGTACAACTGAATGACTCACGAGACCATTTCAGGGGGCGATTGCGAGTCAATGACATTGCTTTGGCTCTGGAGTTGCATGTCAGCCAGACCAGGTGAGGATGGAAGATTCCTTCATTGAAGGATATTAGTGATCCAGATGGATTTTTCTGAAAATCGGCAATGGTTTTATTCTCATAGGTAGGTTCTTAATTCCAGGGATATTTTAAAATTATTGAATTGAATGTCCACCATCTGCAGTGATGGGATTCGAACCTGGGTCCAAATAACAGGAGCTGATTGTCTGGATTGATAATCTATCAGTAATACCGTGAGGCCTACTTGGAACCACCTGTCGTACTCACCTGCTATTTCTTGTGTTACCCTGTTTTTCATTCATTGCTTATGTTATTCTGGAATCTTATCCTTCATTAAATCCTGATTGAAATACACAGTCATGAACGTCCTCTCGACTGCTTGAATTTCATTCAATCCGCTTCGTTTTAACAGACATTTCAAGGCAGCTGCACATCAGAAATGAACAGGAAGTAAGAATGGCTGATTGTGCACTGTTCGTGTCACCGGACCAGCATGTCTGGGTATGTCAGTTAGTCTAATCTTCGAGAAGGATAAAAGATCGGCAGGACGTCAAGGATCGAAGAGTCTGCAATGTGCTGTACTGTGCAGTGTTTTATATTTCACCCAGCCTGTGTATTCTTATCAATTGTTGAATGTGTGAGGGGGTGATGTGTGTTAGATCAGGAAGCTGGGGAGAGACGTTAGGCCAAAACCTCAAGTTATGTTGTTCATTGTTCCATTCACCTGAATGCCAGTACAGTATGTGTGGTGTCCTACACCAGGTAGGCTCCGCCAAGTTCAGTTATTAACGTGATTCTTGACTTGTCATTTGCTGCTGTTTTCTTCAGATGCAATCTGTTGGCTGACCCATCTATTAATCAGATGTTTGCGAAGTTGCGTGAATTGGGCAAAAATAAGACATCAACTATGATTATTCGACTGTACTATAATCTCTGAAAAGCATCAGGTTGATTCTATATTTATGGATCTAAAATATAAACTCCTGTCAAGATTTTCTGACACAGAAATAAAGAATGTACATTTTATTTTCTATCGAACAACCAACATGGATCTAACTTTTTTGGCGATCAGAATTACATACACAATGTCAGGATTCAAAACAATGCATTGTCACTCCAACATTTTGAAAGCGGTTGGAGTCTGAATGATTAAGTGTTCAGGGTGAGCAAACGATTGAACAATCAAATAGAATTAGCTTTCGTACACATTTATACACAATCAATCAGTTTAATTTCTCACTGAAATGTACAAGCTTCAGCTATTGAGAATCGACGTTTCGGGTGTAAGCCATTCTTCTTCCTGAAGAAGGGCTTCTGCCCGAAACGTCGATTCTCCTGTTCCCTGGATGCTGCCTGACCTGCTGCGCTTTTCCAGCAACACATTTTCAGCTCTGATCTCCAGCATCTGCAGACCTCACTTTCTCCTCAAAGCTTCAGCTATTTGCCAGCGAATTTAAAATGGCTATAATTCAACATGCACTGTGAATATTAAACTAAATAAATGATTTGTGTTATCAAATGTCAGTGAACAATAATTTGAAAATGTGTAATTTTAGAAAAAAAAAAGTTATTTAATTTGAAATGCAGACAGTGAACAAAAACGATAAACATTTTATCGTGTGAGTGAAAAGTCAGACCTTTTCAAAGAGACTTGTGCCAAAGCAATGACAGATTTGTTTTCGTAATTGGAATACAACGTTTAAAATATTCATGTTTATAATAATTAGACAATATAATGAAGATGGTCTTGCAATACTTTTAAATGCTAATGCTGCACTGAATAATCAGATATGCGCGAGCATTTACAATGGGAAATAATCGGATACTGACTTTTATTCACATCAGACACATGGTAGAGTGCAAAACTTTAAAGTACAGGAGGAGGCCATTGGCCACTGTGTGTGCATCGACTCCAGGAATGTCTCCAAAGCCCTTCCAATTTGCTAGCCTTATCTTTGCAGCCTGTTAAATTCATATTTCCAAATACACATCCAGATCTCTTTTTAATCCTCATCCACAACTCTCCCAGGAAGTCCATTCCAAATCGTAACAACTCTCTCAATAAATAAGTTTTTCCTTATCTCAAACCTGGATCTTTTGCAAAAAATATTGAAATTAGAAATCAATGACGCTGTCATTCCAACTAACGGAAACAGAGTATTCCTGTTTTACTCTATAACGTTTTTTCATACTTTGAGCTCCAAAATAAGTTCACATATTTGTCTGTTCTTCTCCAGGAAGAATAAGCCTTGCAAGAACTGTAACAAGGACTACATCGGAAAAACAGGAAGAAAACTAGCCACCTGGATGCATGAACAACAGCTATCTAGAAAAAAATATGTGACCCACTATCACTAGTATCCTTACATACAGATGAGGAAGTACCATTTCGACTGGGTCCATCTAGGACAATGGGGAGAAAGTGAGGTCTGCAGATGCTGGAGATCAGAGCTGGAAATGTGTTGCTGGAAAAGCGCAGCAGGTCAGGCAGCATCCAGAGAACAGGAGAATCGACGTTTCGGGCATAAGCCCTTCTTCAGGAATGAGGAAAGTTTGTCCAGCAGGCTAAGATAAAAGGTAGGGAGGAGGGACTTGGGGGAGGGGCGTCGGAAATGTGATAGGTGGAAAGAGGTCAAGGTGAGGGTGATAGGTCAGACTGGGGTGGGGGCGGAGAGGTGGGGAAGAAGATTGCAGGTTAGGAAGGCGGTGCTGAATTCGATGGATTATACTGAGACAAGGTGGGGGGAGGGGAAATGAGGAAACTGGTGAAATCCGAGTTTCC
>NW_025214833.1:51750-52360 GCF_004010195.1 Chiloscyllium plagiosum
AAAGTAATTTGGTGTCTGTCTTTCTGTCTTCTGAATGTGTGTGTGTTAGTGGGGGGGGGGGGGGGGGCGGGGGTTGGTGAGAGAGAGAGAGAGAGAGGGTGAGAGAGAAAGAGGGGGGAGAGAGAGGGAAAGAAAACAATCCTCTGTAATCTCTGGATTACTCCCCGTGCCACGTAGTAAAGAGGTAAGGATGAGGAAGACAGTATAGCTTAACATATTGTTTACAAGCTAGTTCAAGGATGGGGGTTTCAGATTTTTGGATCAATGGAACCTCTTGCAAGGCAAGCGAGCACCTGTACAAAAAAGACAGGTTGTATCGTAACTGGACGAGCACCAACATCCTTGTGGGGAGGTTTGTTAGTGCAAGTCAGATGGATTTGAATAAACCAGGAGAATGAGAACCAAAGCAGCAGATCAGGAACTGAGTAGAAGATCGAGGTGAATAGGACATCAGACACGGCCAGTCTCATGACCATGCCGAGAGAAGGAATCAAATCAGTCCAAAATGTGAGTTGGGAGTTGTAATAAATTATGGAGATTAGGCGCAGGTTTATCAGGGATTAATAAATAAGGATGAAGAGTGTGGGAGATGTGAGGGAGTGAGGTGTGT
>NW_025214834.1:0-548 GCF_004010195.1 Chiloscyllium plagiosum
ACCTACCTACGGTGGCGAGCCTTGTGGAGGTAATTTCCAAACTTGACGCAAAGATCGATGCCTTCATCAAAGAGTCCCGGAGCAGATGGAATTCACTCTCAGCCGTGCTACAAAAGCACGACCGAGACATTGAGGAAATCGAGCGCCAAATCGGATGGGCGGAGCTAAAGGCCGTGTTCTCCGAGACTACCGCAGAATCGGCCGTGGGTCAGTTCCGGACTCTCGAACAGCGAGTCCGGACCTTAGAAAATCACATCGACGACCTCGAGAATCAAGGTCGTCAAAAAAATATTCATTTGCTGGGCCTTCCCAAACGGGAAGAGGAAGGCCAGCTTACAGCGTTCCTAGAGCAGTGGCTTCCACAGCTGTTAAATCTGGAGGCTGGATCAGGCCAGGTAAGGGAGGGATGGGCCTACTGGGTTGCAATGCGTGGGCCCGGCTCGAACCAGCGCCCCCACCCGGTCCTGTTCCAGCTGCAGAGCTACAAGGAGAGGCAGGTGCTCTTAGAAGCTTCCAGAAATCTTGGGAAAGATCCCCAAGCCATGATT
>NW_025214834.1:5458-16619 GCF_004010195.1 Chiloscyllium plagiosum
AGCCAGAAATAACATTTATGACACAGAGTTGAATTCACCTTTTACACTTTGCATGTTTTATTCATAAAGCTTGTAAATAATTTAGGATGAACTAGGGTTTGGCATCTTGCGCTGGAACATTAACCTTTTGGAGGCACTGCAATAGCCAGAGCTGGAGACATTTTTCATCTGCAGGATGGACACAGATTAATTCATTGTTTGTTTAAATCAGCTAATGTGATGAGGATAAATACTCAATTAAATTCTATGTTATGGACAAACTGAAGGAGATCAAATCATATTCTCATGTCTACCTTGAATTGGAAGCAAATACATACTGTAAAGAAAAATCAAAAATGTTGAAACACCACAAAAGACAAGAAAAAAAGTATCCTCTGCACTCGATAGAGAAATGTAGAGCACATGTACAATCTTAACAAGAATCAAGTGATAGAAAAGAAAGAACATGACATCTTTTCTTAATTTTGAATGGAAACCTGATCTCGATTTTCCTGAACAGTGATGTTTTCACACCCAATCCCGCTTCCCCAAAAACAAGTTTTTCCTTGTCACTAAAACTTCATCCGTCATTCTTCCTCCTTCGTCCTACTCTTTCCTCACACTCTTACTTCCCTTGCACTACCCCTTCTGCTGCTACATGCTCTTCCACTGATGATTTCCCTTTACACCCTCCTTCTGCCACTCCCACTGTCAGTTACACCAATTCCCCAGTTACTCCCACTTCATCTGACCATCGCATTCTCTTTTTGCTTTCCAACTAGGATGATGCGAGCCGCTGGCTTCTGTTCTGCTATTGATCATCAGTGAATGTTGAGATTGGGATAATCAATGTCCAATCGGAACAGACAATAATGTGTGTCTGTCACTATCTGATGCACCGTGAACAGGATGGTTTTGTTCCCCATGGTCCAGAGTGGAGTGTCTTTCTGTCTCTGTGTCACAGTGCACAACCAAACAGCTTCATCACAAATAGGATGAACCTTTCCTCAAAATCAGAAGTCAATGCATCAGTTTTTCCTTAAACATTGTGAGTACAGTGAGCACATTGTTCAAACAAGCCGTGTTTTACACTTTGGCTTTTTATTATTTTAACGGTTTACCTCTTTTGGGGTGAGATCAGAGTAACTTCCCTTGCATCAAAGTAGTATTTGATTCATGTGGCATCACGGACTCTGAGTAAACAGTGGTCAATGGGAATCGGAGGAAAGTCTGTCCTGGTAATTTCCTCACTGAACAATGACACCTTCCCCAGAGCTTTTGAGAATGACAAATAAACTCTGCCCTTGCTAATACCTTCCAAAACCATGGATGACTTTGTCCTGTTAATAACATCAACATTTATTATGTTTTCACAGTTTTGTCTAAAATCTCAGAAAAGTAAGACTTTGCTGGTTGAGTGTCACTCCAATGAAATCAGGGCATTACAATAAGATTACGTTCATTTTCATTCAGTTACTTCCTGAGGACTGATCATGTGATTGCAGTGCCAGTGATATCAACATTTTATCTGTGCAAAAGCATCACATCTCATTGGCTCAAGGCTGCACCACTCCCCAATTCTATTTCTTTCTCTGGCTCATTCGCCACGCTCATCAGATATATGGGGCCTACAAGATGCAATAGCACAGAGATGTCTATGATCCCTTGGAACCTGCCTCCACCCGTGCCCTGCATTCTGACTGCATCTCCTCCCCCAAATGCACCTCCTGTCGTATCTTCACCCTCCCTCCCAACCTTCCATACTCTGATGTTGAATGTTCTGTACTTAAAGATGGTCTCAGCGTTATTCCACTGTGCCCAGACTTTAATAAATTTCGGGTACGGCATGACGTTGAACTCTTCTCCCACCATCTTCTCCTTGGTGCCCATTTCTTTGGGCAAAGTTTCTGTTCCCTGTTCCGCAGACTCTTCACCTAGCTCCAATACTCTTCCTCGACCTGCACCTCTCCCTCTGTTGTTTGCCTGAACTCAATCTGTTCATTGAGAATGTTCGATGTGACATTGGTTGTCTTAATTTCTCTGCATCCCCTCACCCAATCCAACAAATCACCCTCTGAACAGGCTGTACGCCGTGTACTTTGATCCAACCCTGATTTTGTTATTCAGCCTGTGCTGGTAAGGGTGATGCTGCTGTAGTCTGGTGGACTGACCTCTACATTGCAGAGACAGAGGGCTAGCTCTCAGTTATCTCCTCATATCACCTGCTGGACCATGACCCGACCATGGCACATCAGGCCATTGTATCATCTATGATAATCGACCACATTTCATCTGGTCATTCACACCCTACTTGCCCCCACCTAACGGTCCCCAAGCTGTTGGTCCTCTGATAACAGAGCTCACTTCTATCTCCTCTTGAAAATCCACAAACAGAACTGCCCAGGAAGACCCATTGCTTCAGCCTACTCCTGCCACACAGAGGGGGTGCATGGATACACACGTGGTCCAGTCATACCTGTTTCTTCAAGGGGTATGTAGACAATTCCCTGTTCCACTTCTATTCCCGACCCATACACAACTCTTTCACCAATGCATAGATTATATCATCGATTCTGCTTCTCTCTCTTGTCCTGAATTTGAAAAAATCATCGATTTCACTTCCAATTTGCATCCCTCCCTCACTTTCACCTAGTCCTTCTCTGACTCATCACTTCCTTTCCTCGGCATTTCTGTTTCCATTTCTGGGGATCGACAGGCCACTAATATCCAGTATTAACCAACTGACTCCCACAGCTACCTGGAGTATACACCCTCACAACCTGTTTCTTGCTAATACTCCATTCCATTCCACCAATTTTTCTGTCTCCACCGCATTGCTTCTGTTGATGTCAATTTTCAAAATGTCCACCTTCTTCCTCAACTGAGAACTTCCCAGCACTGTTCTCGAGAGGGCCCTCAACCAGGTCTGACCCACCTCTTGCATTTCTATTTTCACCGTCTCTCTTCTCTCCTGCAACAGCGAGAGAATTCCTCTTGTCCTGGCCTACCATCCCACCAACATTCACATGAAGTGGATCATCAGCCGCCATTTCCCCCACCTCCAGCAAGATGCCATCACCAGATACATATTTTCCTCCTCAAAATTGTCTGCCTTCTGGAGGGACCAGGACACCCTGGTTCACTCTTTATTCACTCCCATTACCCTGCCCTCACCCCCACCACAGGTCCACTTCACTTGCCCCTGCCGAAAGTGCAACATGTTCGCACTTCTGTCCTCCTTTCTCACTATCCAAGGGCCCAACCACACCATACCAATGAAGCAGCACCTTACTAACATTTTCCACAATTAGTCTACGAGATTCGCTGCTCACAATGTGGTCTACTCTACACTGGGGAAACTAACGGTAGCCTGGGTGACCGCTTCATTGAACATCCAAAGTGTACCTGTACAAATGACCCTGAGCTTCCAGTTGCCTGCCAGTTTAATACCGCATCCTGTTCCCTGGCTCATGTCTCTGTGTCAGGCTTGCTGCAGTGTTCCAGGAAAAGTCTATGCAAACTGGAAGAAGAACGCCTCATTTACCGTGTGAGGACCCTACAGCCCTTCAGACTCAAAATCAAGTTCAATAATTTTCGGCCCTGTGCTCCCCAATGTCCTCGCCCCCGACCAATAATACACCAGGCCTAGTTCTCACATCGCCTTCCATTATACACCCTATATGTTTAGCCACTAACAATCTCCATTAACAGCTGTCCAACCCCTTCTGCAAAATCAACCAACATTTTCCTAGCTACCATCAGTTCTGAGGAAGGGTCACTGAACCCGAAATGTTAACTGTGATTTCTCTGCACAGATGCTGCCAGACCTACTGAGTTTTAGAAACAACTTCTGTTTTTGTTTCAACATTTTCATGGCACATTTTCACAATCCAATACGTCATCAATATTTAGAGCGTTGTCAAACATAGGAACTTTGTAATTTTTCATTTAATGTCCATAACAAATTACTCGAGATCCAAGTGAGACAGGGGCTTTGCTGTTATCGTTCAGATCAGACAATTTGTAACACTTCAGAAAGAAAAAGAAATCGAAAGAGCTGGAGCAAAACTCAACAAATCTGGCAGATTTTGAACCTTTGACTTTTCAGAAGTATCACACCATAATAAATATTGTTAACTCTGTTTCTATCTGCAGATAGTTCTTCATGTTTTTATTTCGTTTCTCCACCATTTTCAGTTTGTATCTCATGTTTGCATATCATTATATCTCATGTTTTTTGACCGGTCCATATGTTGACCTTGGTTGTATTTGGACACTGTGGTCCTTTCCTGTTCCTATTACAGTTGGTGTGTCTGTGACACGTGTATTAAGGCTTCAGTATACTGGCAACTGAAAGCATTCTATTCGCGTGACGTGGTAACTGCTCTGCCCAGGGCCATAAGAAACTACAGACGGTTGTGTGCACAGCGCAGACCATCACGGAAGGCAACCTTCCATCCATTTATACTTCTTATTGTCACCAAAAGGCTGATAACATAAAAAAAACTCTCCCAAACCGGTAATGATCTCCGACAACCTCTTCCAACAAGAAGATAGAGAGGCTTGAAAACATGGACCAACATACTCATGAACACCTTCTTCCCTACCGTAATTAGACTGACGAATTGACATCTCTAACTTCAAATAATACTAGTCTTGCTTATAGCGATCTTACTTTGCACATCTCATGTGCAGCTATAACCTTATATTCCTCACTCTGTTGAAGTACCTCATGAGCTGTGTTTTTTTTGTCTACTATCATGTTCCTGCACTACTCACAAAACAAAGCTTTCCATTGTACATTTGACTAAAATAAATCAAATCAAATCAAATAAAACGCGTGGCCTACAGTGGCTCACGGTCTTCTCAAGAGCAGCTAGAAAAGTGAAGTAATACTGGCCCAGCCAGTGATACCCATATCCCATTAACGAATATAAGAAGATGACCACCGTTCAGGGAAGAGAGACAGGGAGATAAAATCGCTTTAAACATTGTCTTAGACATATAAAGGTTTCCCGCGCTATCTGAAAGTACAGTGTTCCTTTCATAAATCGGTATGGTGTAAAGTGAAGAAGCATTCATTTGTATGGGAAAAATTTCGGCAATCTTCGTAAAAGTGAAAATCCTGTTTGGATTTCTTTTGATTAGCAAAAACAGGTCCTAATGTAGATCGTTTGGAAAGGGAAACGGCGAAAAGCAAACTTTTGAAAAGCAGGGGATACCTGTATTTACATGGGCATGTCATCAGCGAACTTGCAGCTGGTGTTGTTTGGAATTTGGCAACACAGCCGTGTGTGGACAAGGAGTACAGTAGAGGGCTGAGGACGCATCCTTGGGGTATCCAGTGTTGAGTGTGATTGTGGTCGAGGTGCAGATACCTATCTTCACAGATTGTGGTCTGTGGGTCTGAAACCGGGGGATCGAGTTGCAGAGGGTGGAGCCGCGACTAAGGTCACGGAATATTGAGATCAGTCTGGAGGGGATAACGATGTTGAAGGTGGAGCTGTAGTCAATGAGCAGGAGTCTGGTGTAAGTGTCCTTGTTGTCCAGATGTCCCAGGGATGAGGGCAGGGATCGGGGTATGTCATCCGTTCTGGACCTGTTACATCAGTAGGCAAATTATAAGGGATCAGGTCAGGCTGGGAGACTGGAGGTGATGTGGGCCATAACCAGCCTTTCAAATCACTCCATGTTTGTTGAGGTCAGAGCCACTCGGCGGTCATCATTAAGGCACGTTACATGTGCTTTCTCACTTACGAGGATGAATGTGGTCTTCTCGAAGCAGGTTGGGACATCGGCTTGTAAGAGGGAGAAGCTGAAGTTGTATGTGAATACCTCTACCAGTTGGTCCTCACAGGATCTGAGTACACAGCCGGGAACATCGTCCAGGTCTGTCGCTTCCCTTGCCTTGACTCTCAGGAAGACTGATCATGTCTGCAGCGGTGACAGCGGGGACAGATACATCCGAGGCTGTCGGGGCAGGTTTCAGCCTGGCAGTCACACAGTCATTCATCATAGACATTCCTTCCCCCCACCTCCCTCCATCGTCATCAACAACCAGTGACATTGGTTGGTGTAGACATCACACAGTTAGTGTCCAGACAGTATGCCATCAATAGACTGGGATTGTGCGCCATAATGAAGTAAACTCACCACAAAACAGGACAGGGTGGAGCAGGGAGTGAAGACTTTGCAGGTGTAATTCCACTCAAGCCATTGCTTCAACATGAATGGAGTCAAGCACCTTGAGTGTTGTGCCTTGTAGATGGTGGACAGTCCTCAGGGAGTCAGGAAATGTATTATATATGGACAAATTGGACAAAGGAGCTGAGCTCAGTTTTGCTAAGTTTGAAGATGATGCAATGATGGTTTGTTGGGAAGATGATATTGAGGAAGTGGGGAGGCTGCAGAAAGACTTGGACAGTTTTGGACTGTGGGAAAACATATAGCTGATGGAACACAATATGGAATCGTGTGAGATTATGCACTTTGATAGGCAGAATAGAGGCAGACACTATGTTCTAATAGGATCCATTCAATCTGAAGCACAAACGGATTTTGAAGCACTCGTCCTCCCTTATGGTTAATGTGTAGGTTCAGTTGGCAGTTACGAAAGCAAATGCAATGTTCGCGTTCATTTCAAGAGAACAAGAATACAAGAGAGGACACATACTGTTGAGAATGTGATGGGCAATGGTCAGACAGCATTTGGCATATTGTGAACTGCTGAGGGATGACGGCTTGTCATATGAGCGGCAGTGTGTGTACTCGATGGAACTTAGAAGAATGGCGGGGGGGGGGGGCATCTGATTGAAACTGATCGATTACTGCAAAGATTGTGTAGAACATATTTCCACTAGACAGAGAGACAATACCAAAACAGTGCAAAATTGTAAGTCTCTAATCTGCTCTTGTATTTATAAGTTGATTTGACTTCACGTTCTGGTCAATGGTAATACCTGTGAAATTGATGGTGGGAGGATTCAGTGTAGCCAGTAGTCCATTAATCTGTTGAATGTAAGCTACTATCTGTGAGTCTCACCTGGCGGGAGTACATTGTGTCTATTATGATTGTCATTTGTAATCTGGTCATTTTGAAGGACTGAACCTGTTACACCAGTATTGTTGATTTTAACTAAAAAGGTGCAATTTATCAGAGCACTCAGCAACAATATGTCATCGAATACGGAACATCTTTCCAATAACAGAAAAAGTCTAAAATATTCAATATTAGAAACACTGTTTTCCTGTTCGTGTTCAAATCAGATAATCTGTCCCATCGAGATGCTCAACTTGGAACTATTTGTTTAAAAAAATATTTTTTGGTTTTGGGCATCACTGGACGGGCCCAGCATTTCTTGCCCGTCCCGAGTTGCCCTTGAGAAGGTGGTGGTAAGCTACCTTCTCGAACTGGTGCAATCTACGTACTGTGCGTTGACCCACTAGTGATTAAGGAGGGAATTCTAGTGTTTTGAATCAGCAACAGGGAAGGAACGGCGATGTTTTTTCCAAATCAGGATGTTGACTGGTTTGGAGGGGAATTTGAAGTTGGTGGTGTTCTCAAAAGTCTACTGCCTTTGTCATTCTACATGGAAGTGTTTGTGAGATTGGAAGGAGCTCTCTGAGGATCTTTGTGGAATTTCTGCATTGTGTCTAGTAGATAGTACGCACTGCTGTTCCTGAGCGACCGTGGTGAAGGGAGTGAATGCTTATGGATGCGATGCAAATCAAATGGGCTGCTTTGTCCTGGATGGTGTCAAGCTTCTTTAGTGTTGTTGGGGCTGCACTCAGTCAGGAAGTGAGGATTATTACATCTCATTCCTGACTTGTGCCTTGTAAATGTTGGATAGGCTTTGGGAAGTCAGAAGGTGAGTTAATCGCACAGTATTCATAGCCTCTGCTCTGTTCTTATCTGTGGCGAGTCCAATTGAGTTTATGGTCAATAATACCCCCCAGGATTTTGATAGTGGGGAAATTTAGATATGATAATGCTGCTGAATAACAAGTTGTTATATTGTTTCTTATTCGTGATGGTCATTGTCTGGATTTGTGTGGCACGAATGTTACTTGCAACTTGTCAGCCCAAGCCTGGATAATCCCCACTCCCGACCTTATGAAGCTGCTGAAGATGTTTGGACCTAGAACATTATCCTAAGGGACTACTGCAGAGAAGTTCTGGAGCTGAGATGACTGACCTCCAACAACAATGACCATCTTCTTATCTGTCAGGTATGACTCCAATAATGCAGTGTTGGCCTGCGATATCGTTTTTGCTTAGGGTCCTTGATGTCACATTTGGCAGAATGCAGCTTTGATGTCAAGGGCTGGAATTCAGTTCATTTTTCTATGTTTGAACCAAGGCTGTGATGTGGCGAGGAGCTGAGTGACCCTGGTGGAACACAAAATGGGCGACCCTGAGCAGGTGCTGCTGGATAGCACTGTTGATGACACCTTCCATCACTTTACTGATGATGAAGAGTAGACTGATGAGGCGGTATTTGGATGGGTTGACTTTGTCCTGCGTTTTATGTACAGAACATGCTTGAGCAGTTTTCCCCATTGTCTGTTTGTAACCGTACTGGAACAGCTTGTCTAGGGAAGCGGGAAGTTCTGGAGTACAAGTCTTCAGGACTACTGTCGGCATGTTATCAGGGTTATAACCTTTGCAGTATCCAGTACAAAGGTTTCTTGATATCAGTCAATCGAATTTGCTGTAATAATGGGGACCACTGGAGCAGGCCGAAATGGATCATCCACTCAAAACTTCTGACTGAAGATTGATGCGAAAGCTTCAGCCTTAACATTTGCACTGATGTGCTGGGCTCTTCCATCATTGAGGGTGGGGATATTTGTGGAGACTCCTACTCCAGTGAGATGTTTGATCATCTACCACCGTCCATGATTGGATTCGGAGGACTGCAGAACTTAAATCTGATGCATTGGTTGTGGGATAGCTCCGTTCTGTCTGTCCCTTGCTGTTTATGTTATTTGGCACGCAAGTATTTCTGTTTGGAAGTTTCAGCAGATTAACATTTTATCTTTGTATAGTCCTGGTTCTGCTCGTGGCACGCCCTCCTGCACTCTCCATTGAACCAGAGTTGATCCTCTGCCTTGATGGGAATGGTTGAGTGGGGGGATATGATGGGTCGTGACATTACAGTTTGTGCTGGAGTACAGTGCTGCTGCTATTAATGATCCACAGTGTCTTATGGATGCTCAGTCTTGAGTTCCTAGATCTCTTCGAAATCTGTGCCATTTAGCATGGTGATAGTGCCACACAACACAATAGAGTTTATTCTGAATGTGACCGCGAGACTTTTACCGATACTGTCATGGACAGATACGTCTGCAGTTGGTAGATTGGTAAGGATGAGGTCATGTATGATTTTTTTCCCTCCTGTTCTTTCCCTCACCACCTGCTGCAGACCGAATCTAGTAGCTATGTCCTTTAGGACCCGACCAGCGTGATCAATAGTACTGCTGCCAACCTTGGTGGTCGACTTTGAAATCTCCCAGCCAGAATACGTTCTGTGCCCTTGCCTCAGTCAGTGCTTTCTCCAAGTGTTGTTTAACATAGAGGAGCACTGATTCAGATGAGGAACGACATTACTTGGTAATCAGTAAGAGAATTCTTTGTCCATGTTTAATCTGAAGCCATGGGACTTCATTAGGTCTGGAGTCAATTCTGAAGACTCCTAGAGCAATTACCTACCGACTATATCTCACTGAGCTGCCCCCTCTGCTGGATCAGTCCTGCCTTTGGGGCAGGACATATCCAGGGATTGTGATGGTGGTGGCTGGGTTATTTTTGTAAGGTATGAATCCGTGAGTATGACTATGTCAGGCTGTTGCTTGAATAGCCTGTAAGGCAGTTGTCCCAGTTTTGGCACTACCCATTAGATGATAGTAAGGAAGACTTTGGAGGTTCTATAGTGGCGTTTCTAATGTTGACTTTTCCAGTGCACAGTTTGATGCCTGGTGGTCCAGTCGGTTTCATTTCTTTGAAACTTTGTAATGATTGGTACAACTGAATGACTCACTGGACCATTTCAGGGGGCAATTGGGAGTCAATGACGTTGCTTTGGGTCTGGAGTTGCATGTCAGCCAGACCAGGTGCGGATGGAAGATTCCTTCATTGAAGGATATTAATGATCCAGATGGATTTTTCTAAAAATCAGCAATGATTTTATTCTCATAGGTAGATTCTTAAATCCATGGATATTTTAAAATTATTGAATTGAATTTCCACCATGTGCAGTGGCGGGATTCGAACCTGGGTCCAAAGAACAGGAGCTGATTGTCTGGATTGATAATCTATCGGTAATACCATGAGGCCTACTTGGAGCCACATGTTGTACTCAACTGCTATTTCTTGTGTTGCCCTGTTTTTCATTCATTGATTATGTTATTCTGGAATTTCATCCATCATTAAATCCTGATTGAAATACATAATCATGAAAGTCGTCTCGACTGCTTGAATTTCATTCAATCTGTTTGGTTTGAACAGACATTACAAGGCAGCTGCACATCAGAAAAGAACAGGAAGTAAGAATGGCTGACTGTGCACTGTATGTGTCACCGGACCAGCATGTCTGGGTATGTCAGTTAGTCTGATCTTCGAGGAGGATAAAAGATCGGCAGAAAGTCAAGAGTCGAAGGGTCTGCAATGTGCTGTACTGTTCTGTGTTTTATATTTCACCCAGCCTGTGGATTCTTATCAATTGTTGAATGTGTGAGGGAGTGATATGTGTAAGATCAGGAAGCTGGGGAGGGGAGTTAGCCCAAACCTTCCAGTTATGTTGCTCATTGTTCCATTCACCTGAATGCCATGACAGTATGTGTGGTACCCTACACCAGGTAGGCTCCGCCAAGTTCAGTTATTAACGTGATTCTTTGCTGCTCTTTTCTGCAGATACAATCTGTTGGGTGACCCATGTAGTAATCAGATGTTTGCTATGTTTCGTGAATTGGGCAAAAATAAGACGTCAACTATGATTATTCGACTGAACTATAATCTGTCATTTGCTGCTCTTTTCTGCAGATACAATCTGTTGGGTGACCCATGTAGTAATCAGATGTTTGCTATGTTTCGTGAATTGGGCAAAAATAAGACGTCAACTATGATTATTCGACTGAACTATAATCTGTGAAAAGAATTAGGTTGATTCTATATTTATAGATC
>NW_025214834.1:16780-19659 GCF_004010195.1 Chiloscyllium plagiosum
CTGCTTGAATTTCATTCAATCTGTTTGGTTTGAACAGACATTACAAGGCAGCTGCACATCAGAAAAGAACAGGAAGTAAGAATGGCTGACTGTGCACTGTATGTGTCACCGGACCAGCATGTCTGGGTATGTCAGTTAGTCTGATCTTCGAGGAGGATAAAAGATCGGCAGAAAGTCAAGGGTCGAAGGGTCTGCAATGTGCTATACTGTTCTGTGTTTTATATTTCACCCAGCCTGTGGATTCTTATCAATTGTTGAATGTGTGAGGGAGTGATATGTGTAAGATCAGGAAGCTGGGGAGGGGCGTTAGCCCAAAACTTCCAGTTATGTTGCTCATTGTTCCATTCACCTGAATGCCATTACAGTATGTGTGGTACCCTACACCAGGTAGGCTCCGCCAAGTTCAGTTATTAACGTGATTCTTGACTGGTCATTTGCTGCTCTTTTCTGCAGATACAATCTGTTGGGTGACCCATGTAGTAATCAGATGTTTGCTACTTTTCGTGAATTGGGCAAAAATAAGACGTCAACTATGATTATTCGACTGAACTATAATCTCTGAAAAGAATTAGGTTGATTCTATATTTATGGATCGAAAATGTAAACACCTGTCAAGATTTTCTAACACAGAAATAAAAAATGTACATTTTATTTTGTATCGAACAAACAACATGGATGGAACTCTTTTGGCGATCAGAGCTGAAGAAATTTTTCAACTGCAGGATGGACGTGGACTCATGCATTGTTTGTTTATATCAACGAGTGTGATGGGGATAAATATTCAATTAAATTCTATATTATGGGCAAACTGCAGAAGGTCAAACCATATTCTCATATCCACCTTGAATTGAAAGCAAATACATACTGGAAAATAATCAAAAATATTGAAACGCCACAGTAGGGGAGAATAAAAAACATGTCGTCTGCATTTAGATTACATTACATTACAGTATAGAAACAGGCCCTTCAGCCCAACAAGTCCACACCGACCCGCCGAAGCGCAACCCACCCATAACCCCACATTTACCCCTTACCTAACACTACGGGCAATTTAGCATGGCCAATTCACATTACCTGCACATCTTTGGACTGTGGGAGGAAATTACAGTCAAATTATGGCTGTAACTATAATAATGGTGGCAAACAGCTAGAATAGTGTCAGTGCTGTTGTTGGACAATGCTTGCACAGAGGATGTGAATTACCCTGGATTTTCCCAGAGATGGCTGGGCTGACTTTGGTTGAGTAAGTGCTGAAGCTGCATGAGATGCTGCTGCTTTGTAATATAGCTACTTACTGAGTACAGTCAAAGGAACAAAGCAGCAAATGCCATTGCTTATTGTTTCAGAATATACCAGAGTATTCATGGCTGCCACTGCAAAGAATCATGCAATGAAAAACAGGCTCATCACGTCTGTGCCAGCAAGTGCACATCCAAAGGCTTTTTAAACGTTTGTGTGAGGTTACCTGCCTCAACCACCCTCCGAGACGACGCATTCCAGATTCAGGCTACCCTCTCAGTTCGAAACACATTCCACAAATTCTCTCTCAAACCCCTCCCTTTCTCTTTAAAAGTGTGTCCATTTGTTTTTGATCCTTTGACTAAGGAAAACAGCTGTTGTCTGTTCATCCTCACCATACCCCTTATGCTCTTGTACACCTGTACCAGATTCCCTCCTCAACCTTTCCTGCTGCAAAGAAAAAACGAGCAGATTTAGCCCTCCTCTTTCATACTCACTTTTGAGTACTTACTTGTCTTGTTACTTCTGACTTGCATCTTCCCAATTTATCGGTGTTAAATTTCATCAGGCCTTGATCTGGCTATCTGAACAATTTGTTTTTATCCTCCTGTAGCCTAACACTTCCCTCCTGACTGTGACCCACCCAGCCCATCTTTGTGTCATCCACAACATTGATCATCATTTCACTGCTCCCCACCTCCACATTTTCACAATCGTCATTTCTGAATATCACAAACAACCAGTGATTTCCTTCCTGTTCTCCAGATGTTATTCAGAGGATTTTTTACAATTCCAATTTCTTGCTTTCCCTATTTTGGTGAATTTATGAGTGATGTAATTAACACATTTTATGAGGGAGCCACAAATAGCATTTTCGGCACAGAGTTGAATTCACCTTTTACACTCTGCCCCTCTGGATGTTTTATTTATAAGCGTTGTAAATAATTTAGGATAAACTACGGTTTGGCACCTTGCAGTGGAACATTAGCATTTTGTGTGGCACTGTTCTTTGTAACATTTCCTGCAATAGCCAGAGCTGAAGAAATTTTTCAACTGCAGGATGGATGTGGACTCATGCATTGTTTGTTTATATCAACGAGTGTGATGGGGATAAATATTCAATTAAATTCTATATTATGGGCAAACTGCAGAAGGTCAAACCATATTCTCATATCCACCTTGAATTGGAAGCAAATACATACTGGAAAATAATCAAAAATATTGAAACACCACAGTAGGGGAGAAAAAAAAATGTCGTCTGCATTTCGATTACATTTCATTACAGTGTGGAAACAGTCTCTTCAGCCCAACAAGTCCACACCGACCCGCCGAAGCGCAACCCACCCATACCCCCACATTTACCCCTTACCTAACACTACGGGCAATTTAGCATGGCCAATTCACATTACCTGCACATCTTTGGACTGTGGGAGGAAATTACAGTCAAAATATGGCTGTAACTATAATAATGGTGGCAAACAGCTAGAATAGTGTCAGTGCTGTTGTTGGACAATGCTTGCACAGAGGATGTGAATTACCCTGGATTTTCCCAGAGATGGCTGGGCTGACTTTGGTTGAGTAAGTGCTGAAGCTGCATGAGATGCTGCTGCTTTGTAATATAGCTACTTACTGAGTACAGT
>NW_025214834.1:20252-27923 GCF_004010195.1 Chiloscyllium plagiosum
CGATATCTCTACTATTATTCTCCTGTATTGTCCCCATAGCCCTGCACATTTTGTTATTAGTATCTGTTTTTAATTGTAAGCATCCTGCAAGATATGAACAATATGATCAACCTCAAACAAAAACAGATGTTGGAGGGAAAGCTCAGCAGGTCTGGCAGTGAAGAGAAATCAATGTTAATGCTTCAGGTGCGGTGACCCGACTCAATCTGTATTCCCAATGATTAAATGGTGTGTAAATAAAATATAAAATACCCCTGTTGTGAGCTATATTTAATTCTATCTGACGTTAAGAGTGATGATGACATGTGGAATATCATTGTACTCCCCATGCGGTCTCCACAGCCACTGCCCCCATTCCGCCCTATCTCCCACCCAAACGTGACTTATTAATTCAAAAGTCTTAATGAATAAGTTCACTTTTGGTTTTGGACTGAGGAGAAAAAGGGTACAAATTACTGCTTTCTAGCAAATAAAACTGCATTAAAATGTTTGTCCATTTGTATAAATTAATTACTCAAGCATATTTTAAATAGAAGGTCCAACGTTTCTTTATTAGAGCAGGGAGAGGAACATTCAGAAAAGTCCACGCTTCCTGTCTATGTGCAGAGCAGCTGTACCCAATGACAGTGTGTTGGTTGGTGTTTCTTCCCGTGGAGAAGAGCTCAGCACAGTAACAACGTCCTGATTGTGTATCTTTTTTTTTGTGGAGGGGTGAAAATTCGGGGTAAGATGGTTACAGCATTGCAAACGTACAACAGAGCAGAGTCATCTAGCCTGCGATAAGAAAACATTCATCATACTCCCTCACAACTGACTTCACTAGAGCAATTAGTGATGGGAGATGTGACCAATAGCCAGCAATGTCAGCATCCAGTCCAGTCCAGCTATATTATGAACTGAATGTGCTATATTGCAAGCTAGAACTGTTTGCTCAGTGACTGTAATTGATGTCAGTCTCCATGCATTGTAACTATGTCACTGGAGCGTTTCCCTCTCCTATTGGTGAGGGGCTTCACTCAGTGCGCTATCCTACTGTAGGAGCAAATGCATCAGCTCCAACAACAACAAACATCAGCAGCTGCACAGACGTGAAGAGGACAGATCTGAATCTGAGAATAATGGACTGGATAATTACACCAATGCAGAGGAGGCTTTCCTTGGGTCTTTTCAAAAATTTTCTCTATTGGGAATTTCTACTATATCGCATATTAGCGGTACTGATTATTATTTTGGGCGGGGTGGAGGGTGCGTTACTAACCTATTGTCGCTATTGTTGGTGTTCTCTACCTCTGTCCATTCATTAATCCCATAAACAATTTTGAACTTCATTGCAATTACTGTTATCTATATTTGTCAAAGAAAGAAACTTTTATCTTCAATTCAAATTGCAGTCTCCATTCATCTGAAATGCAGACCACTCCCTTATAAACATCTGATAACAAAACTGTGGACAACCTCAAGATACCTTTTGGCCCTGAATTGATTTATGTCTCGTGTTATCTCTGTCACGAACTCTGTCCACTACCAGCTCATAATATCCCCAATCTCCATCTCTGCGTCAGTGCAATGGTCTGAACAAACCATTGTCCGCACGTTGGTAAAATTCAAACTTTATATTTCAAGCTCTCTTCTGGCCACTTTTCCAGTTGCAAGTATTTCAATCTCAAAATTGTTCTTGTGTCAGACGTTACTTCATGATTAGGACAATGTATCAGAGTAGGAATGTCGTTGGATGTAATTCAGGAGCAAAGCTTACTAAACGGTAGACATTGTTTCAAGCAATTTGTTTCAAGTCCTACCACAGCTGATGTCAGAACTTCAATAAAAATGATAAGAAATCGAATAAAGTGTATTTCACGAAAAACAACCATAAAACCAAGATTTTGTCTGAAAATCTTGCTGTTTCACTGATGACCTTAAAGAAATCTAACGCGGTCTGGGTTAAGTGCGACTTCAGACCCATATTGATTTTATATTAGCTTGGGGAATGGCCTCACAATCAGGACAATTAGTGATGATTAACAAATGCTGCCCTGGCAGAGATGCCGACTTCCCATGGAATAACAAATTTGAAGCTTAAACCAAATAAAAGAATATGCTGGATATCTGAAATTGCATAAGAAATGTGAAGCAAAGAACAGAAAGTGCTGGGAGCTTTCCTGAACTGAAAACAGTTGGAAAATAGTGTGAATGATGCTGGTGACAGGGAAGTCTGCTTTGGAAGGGAGGAGGAGTGAGCTAACTCGAGAGAGAAAGAGAGAGATAGAGAAACAGTACAGTAAGGGGCTGTTAGCAGCCTTTCTGCGGCAACGAGCCATGTAAATGGAATCGATGGTTGGGATGTTAGAGTCCGTGCTGGTCAGAGCTGTGCACCCAACCTTCTGTAGTTTCTCACAGTCCTGAGTAGAACAGTTGCCGTACCAGGCTGTTATGCACCGGGACAGTACGCTCTCAATGGTGCATCTGTAGATGTAGCGCATGCTGAATTTCCTGTATCACCCCAGGAAGGAGAGGCATTGTTGAACCTTCCCGACTGTCGGACCTAAGTGAGAAGTTCAGGACAGGTTGTGAGTTATCATCACTCCGAGGCACTTGATGCTCTGCAGTCCCTCAAATGGTTGATGTAGATGGGGCATGTTCCCCTCCTTTCTTCTTAAAGCCAGTGGTCAGTCCTTTACGTTTGCTGGATTAGAGAGAGAGGTCATTATCAACAGATCATGCCACCAAGCTCTCTATCGCCTTTCTAGATTCTGACGCGTTCTTGTTTAATATCCGTACTGCTATAGTGATGTCATCAGCGAACTTGTAGCTGGCGTTGTTTGGAATTTGGAAACTAGGCGTGGTTGTACAGGGAGGACATTAGGGGGATGAGGACGCAGCCGTGGTTGTACAGGGAGGACATTAGGGGGCTGAGGACACAGCCGTGGGAGTACAGGGAGAACAGTAGGGGGCTGCAGAAACAACCGTGGGTGTACAGGGAATACAGTGGTTGGCTGAGGGCACAGCCTGGTGTACAGGTAACACACTAAGGGGCTGAGGTCACAGCCGTGGGTGTAGCTGGAGTATCGTAAGGGGCTGAGGGCACAGCCGTGGGTGTAGCTGGAGTATCGTAAGGGGCTGAGGGCACAGACGTGGGTGTACATGGAATACAGTAAGGGGCTGAGGGCACAGACGTGGGTGTACAGGGAGGACAGTAGTGGGCTGAGGGTACAGCCGTGGCTGTACAGGCAGTATTGTCGGGCGTTGAGAACACATCCTTCAGCAGCTTTAGTGGTGATTGTTATTGTGGAGAAGGTGATTTTACCTATCTTCACGATTGTGGGTCAAAAGTCTGAGGAGCCAGTTGCAGAGGATCTAACCGAGACCAAGGTCACGGAGTTTTGTGATTAGTCTGTAAGGGATAATGATTTTGAAGGTGGAGCTTTAGTCAATGAGCAGGAGTCTGGTGTCGGTGTCCTTGTTGTCCAGATGTTCCAGGGATGCGTGCAGGCTCGGATATGGCATCTGTTGTGAACCCGTTACATCAGTCGGCACATTATAGGGCAGCAGGTCAGGCTGGGAGACTGGAGTTGGTGTCGGCCATAACGAGCCTCTCAAAGCACTTCATCGTCTATAAGGACACGTTCCATGTGCTTTCTCACTTCCGCAGATGATGATGGCCTTCTTGAATCAGATTGGGACTTCGGCTTCTGGTGGGAGAGTCTGAAGTTGTACGTGAATACCTCTGCTAGTTGGTACAAACAGGATCTGAGTGCTCAGCCAGGAACACTCTCCAGGCCCATCACTTTCTTTGATTTGACTCACTGAAAGACTGACCATGCCTGCAGCGGTGACAACAGACACAGGTACATCTGGGGCTTTCGCGGCAGGTGTCAGCCCTCAGTGACAGTCACACAGTCATTTATGATCGACATCCCCACCCCCCACCTCCCTCTGTCGTCTTCAACACACTACTACTGTGTGTGAATAATCCTGTGACAGTAGGGTGGTCTATACTATATGTGAATAATTCTTTGCGTGGGGATGGTCAATATTGCGTGTGAATAATCCTAGTCCCTAAGGATGTTCAGTAATGTGTGCCACTAATCCGGTGGCTCGAGGATGTTCAATACAGTGTGTGAATACTTCTTTGGACAGTGAATGGTCAGTTCCATGTGTGATTAATCCAGTGGCCTGAGGATGGTCAATACAGTGTGTAAATAATCCTTTGGACAGTGAATGGTCAGTTACATGTGTGATTAATCCTGTTGCCTGAGGTTGTTCAACACTGTGTGTGTGAATAATGCTGTGGCCTGAGGATGGTCAATACTGCGTGTGAATAATCCTGTTGCCTGACTTGATGAATACTCTGAACTACTCCTGTTGCCTGAGGATGGTCAATACTGTGTGAGAATAATCCTTTGGATAGTGATTGGTCAATACCATGTGTGATTAATCCTGTAGCCCGATGATTGTCAATACCATGTGAAAATAATCTTGTGGCTTGAGGATGGTCAATACCATGTGTGAATAATTGTGTTGCGTCAGGATGGTCAGTACTGTGTGAGAATAATCCTGTTGCCTGAGGACGGTCAATAATGTGTGTCACTATACCTGTAGAATACTGAGTGCGAATAATGCTGCGGTCTGAGGTGTGAATAATTCTGTGGACTGTGGATTGTCAATACCATGTTTAAATAATCCTGTTGCCTGAGGATGGTCAATACTGCGTGTGAATAATCCTGTTGCCTGAGTTGATGAATACTCTGTGAACTACTCCTGTGGCCTGAGGTTGGTCAATACTGTGAGTGAATAATCTTGTGGCTGGAGGCTGGTCAATAATGTGTGAAAATAATCCTGTGGCCTGCGGACTGTCAACACTGTGTGTGAATAGTCCTGTGGCATTAGGGTGGTCTTTACTGTGTGTGAATAATTCTTTGCGTGAGGATGGTCAATACTGCGTGTGAATAATCCTGTTGCCTGAGGATGTTCAATCCTGTGTGAGAATAATCTTGTTACCTGTGAATGGTCAATACTGTGAGTGAATAATCCTGTGGTCTACGGATGGTCAATACTGTCTGAGAGTAATCCTGTGGACTGAGGATGGTCAACATGATGTGTAATTATTCCTTTGTACTGTGAATGGTCAATACAGTGTGTGAATAATTCTGAGACCTGAGGATGTAGAATACTGTGTGCGAATAATCCTGCAGCCTGAGGACGGAGGATACTTGTGTGAATAATCCTGTGGACTGTGGATTGTCAATACTGTGTGTAAATAATCCTGGGAACTATGAAAGCTCCATACTGTTTATGAATACACCTGTGGCCTAAGGTTTGTCAATAATGTGTGTGAATAATCTTGTGGGCTGATGGTGGTCAGTAACATGTGAAAGTAATCCTCTGACTTGAGAATTGTCAATACCATGTGTGAATAACCCTTGGCCTGTGGGATGGTCAATAATGTGTGTGAATAATACTGTGGCCTGAGGATGGTCAATACAGTGTGTGAATAATCCTGTGCCTTTAAAGTGACAAGGCAGTGGATTCAAACATCCTGTGGCCGTAGACTGGTCAATACAGTGTGTGAATAATTCTGAGGCCTGAGGATGTACAATACTGTGTGCGAATAATCCTGTGGCCTGTGAACGTCAATACTGTGTGTGAATTATCCTTGGACAGTGAATGGTCAATACCATGTGTGAATAATCCTCTGGCCTGTGAATCATCAATACTGTGTGTGAATAACTCTTGGCCTGAGGATGGTCAATACTGTGTGTGAAAAATCCTGTGGACTGAGGATGGTCATTTCTGTTTGTTAATAATACTATGGCCTGAGGATGGTCAATATTGTGTGTGAATAATCCTGTGCACTGTGACTGCTCAATACTCTGTGTAAATAAACCTGTGGCCTGAGAGTAATCAATAAAATGTGGGAATAATCCAGTGGCCTAAGGATAGTCAATACTGTGTGTGAATAACGCTGTGGTCTGTGAATGGTCAATACTGTGTGTTAATAATCTGTGGCCTGTGGATGGTCAATACTGTTGTGAATAATCTTCACAACAGATAAAATGTTTATCTGCTGAAGCTTCCAAACAGAAATACTTGTGTGCCAAATAACATAAACAGCAAGGGACAGACAGAACGGTGCTATCCCACAACGAATGCATCCGATTTAAGCTCTGCAGTCCTCCTAATCCGACCGTGGATGGTGTTGGACGATTAAACAACTCACTGGAGTCTCCACAAATATTCCCGTCCTCAATGATGGAAGAGCCCAGCACATCAGTGCAAAAGGTAAGGCTGAAGCTTTTGCAGAAATCTTCAGTCAGAAGTTTCGAGTGAATGGTCCATTTCGGCCTCCTCTTGTGGTTCCCATCATTACAGATAGCAGTCTTCAGCAAATTCGATTGACTGATGTCAAGAAACGTTTGAAGGTACTGGATATTGCAAAGGCTATAACCCCTGATAACATGCCGACGATAGTCCTGAAGACTTGTACTCCACAACTTCCCGCTTCCCTTGGCTAGCTGTTCCAGTACTTCAAATATCAATCTTAGTCGGTTTTATATAATTAAATCTACAATAGTGATTAAGGTGAGGATTTCTTTTTAATGTCTTACGGTCTCTTGATTAAATGTTTAAGATATGAAAAGTAAGCATTAAGTTATTCTCGGGCAGTATTTTTCGAGCAGTAAGACTGCCTTCCTCTTAGTCTGTAGATTGTTAAGGCGGAGAGATGGCCTGTTGTAGAGTGGCGTGCTGTTCCTGTCGGATGTGGGAGATTAGGGAGAGTTTCAATGATCCTGATGATTGTCTGCAGAAAGTGTGATTGCAAATCCTATTGGATCGCATGGATTGGTGGAGGAGTGATTAACGGCAGTGAGGAATTGGCAGGAGCCGGCGTGTGTGATAGGTGTCAGTGTCAGAAATGCAGGATACTGCAGATACAGTCAGGTAGATGGGTTACCGCCAGGAAAGCTAGGAGGGGTAGGTCGGTACTGCAGGAGTCTCCTGTGGCTATCCCCATCTCAGACAAGTATACTGTTTTGGAAAATGTAGGTGGTAATAGACTTTCAGGGGAATGTAGCACTGACAGTCAAGTTACTGGTACTGAGACTGGCTTCTAACATAATGTGAGGTATATCCAGTTCCACACAATCGATGGTGACAGGGGACTCTCTAGTCAGGGGTACAGTCTGCCATTTCTGCAGCTGACAGTGAGGCACCAGAATGGGGTGGTGTCTCCCTGGTGCCAGTGTCAAGGATGTCTCACACAGGGAGAAGAATATTATCAAAAGGAAAATAACGAGTTGGAGGACATTGTACATTGGTACCAATGGCATAGGAAGGGGAAAGCATGGGGTCCTGACGAGCAGGGAGATTTGCTAGTGCCACCTGGGAGGCATTAAACCAGTGAGGGAGTCGGGGTAATCCAAAAGAGATAGTGAGAAAAGAGATGAGGCTGAGGCTGGTAGTATTCACCGGTCAGACTGTCAAGGCAGGCAAGAGCAAGTCACAGAATGAGGTGCGACGGACCAGTTGCACTGCATTTGTTTCAGTGCAAGAGACCTGACAGGTCAGGCAGGTGGGATCAGGGTATGGTTTTGTACATGGCACTGGGATATTACAGCAATTACAGAGGCATCACTCAGGGATGGATAGGACTGGCAGCTTAATGTTCCAGGG
>NW_025214834.1:28167-29945 GCF_004010195.1 Chiloscyllium plagiosum
TTTCTTTATTCATTCACAGGATGAGGCTGTCACTGGCTCGGCCAGCATTTATTGCTGCGTTTACCCAGAGGGCAGTTAAGTCAACCACGTTGCTATAGGTCTGGAGTCACATGCAGACCAGACCAGGTAAGGATGGCATTTTCCTTCCCTAAAGGTCGTGAGTGAACCACATTGGTTTTTCCAACAATTGACAATGGATTCCTTGTCGTCACTAGATTATTTTTTTCCAGATATTTATTGAATTCACATTCCAAAATCTGCCGTGATGGGATTCAAACCCGAGTCCCCAGAACTTTATCTGGGTCTCTGGATTAACTGTCTAGCGATAATGTCACTCCGTCATCACTGCCACTTCGGAAATGAGGCAGGGTGAGTGACTGAGTTATCAGTGGGGCAGCGCATCAGCACCAAAGATCCCACAGTATTGTGGCTCAGTGGTTAGCGCTGCTTCCTCAAACCCAGGGACCTGGGTTTGATTCCAGCCTCAGGCGACTGCCTGTGTTCAAGTTGGCAAATTCTCCCCAGTGTTTGTGAGGGTTTCCTTCGGGTGTTCCAGTTTACTCCCACAGTCCAAAGATGTGTAGGTTAGTTGGATGAACCACGTTAAATTTCCCATAGTTTCCAGATGCAGTATATGAGGTTTTGGGATGTGCAGGCAAATCTCTGCTTGATGTGAAAAGATCCTTTTGTTGTCTTGGACAGAGGTCAGAGGGAGGTGTGGCCACACGTTCTACATCTCTCATGACGGCAAGGGACGGTTAAGGGTGTGGACCAAACATAGGAAGTTCAGAGTGAATGGTCTCTGCGGAACACAGATAGGGTTGGGGAGCGAAATATGTCTCTAATGAATTTAGGTAGCAGAAATAACAGATATTAATGCGCTGTATCTGGAGATTAATGGGGTGGAAGTTGAAGACCGCAGGGTTATATTCTTTATTGTGGCTGGAGGGGTGGGGTAAAGGCGGAGGTGCGGGAAGTGGAGGGTATGTGTTGGAGGGCATTGTTGATCAAGTCAGAGGAAAATTACGGTCCTTGAGGTAGGCCTTTCTGGGATGTCCCGGAGTAGAGTCCAATGAGTTTAAACAAATATATCACAGACAAAAGATTAACTGGACAAGAGAATAGGACCCCTTAAAGGTCAACAAGGCTGTCTATGGAACCACAGGGGGTGCGAAAGATATGCAAATATTTCACTTCATTTTTACTGGAGAAGTATATGGAAGCTCGAGAGTTTGGAGAAATAAACAGTGATAACTTGAAAAGTGTCCATGTTACAGAGGAGGTGGTACTAGATGTCTTAAATCGCATCAAGGTGAATAAAGCCCTGGAACCTGATCAGGTGTATCCTGGATTTTTCTGGAAATCTAGTGAAGTGATTGTTGGGCCTCTCCTGAGGTATTTGTATCGGTGATAGCGACAGGTGAGGTGCCATTATTTTAAATAGATGGTAAGGAGAGGCCATGGAACAAGAGAACAGTGAGCCTGAAGTCAGTGGCAGGCAAGTTGTTGTAAGGAATTCTGAGGGACAGGATATCCATCTATTTGGAAAGGTAAGGAATGATCAGTGACAGTCAATGTGGCTTTGTACATGCACAATTGTGTCTCACTAACTTGAGTGAGTGTTTTGAAGTGACAAAGAAAATTGATTAATCCAGGCAGTGAATGTTGTTTATATGGACATTCAACAAGGTTCCACAAAGCAGACTGGTAAGCAGGGTTAGATAACATGGAATGCAGGGAGAGCAAGTCATTACAAAACTACCTTGAAGGTTGGAGAC
>NW_025214834.1:30655-31656 GCF_004010195.1 Chiloscyllium plagiosum
CATGTTGAGGGCATTGCAAGTATGGAATGAACTGCCAGAGGAAGGGGTGGAGGATAGTACAATTGCAGCATTTAAAGGGCATTTGATTGGGTACATGAAGAGGAAGACTTTAGAGGGATAAGAGTGAACCGCTGGCAATGGGACTCCATTAACACTCTCCGAAATTGGTCAACGCATTGAATACAGAAGCTGGGATGTCATATTGTGGCTGGACAGGACGTTGATTAAGCCACTTCTGGAATTCTGTTTTCAGTTTGAATTTCCCTGTTCTGGGAAGGATGTTGTGAAACTTGAAAATGTTTGGACAAGATTTACAGAAACGTTGCCAGGATTGGAGGATTTGGGCTACAGTGAGAGGCTGAATAGTCTGGGGCTATTTTCTGTGGAGAGTCAAAGACTGAGAGGTGACTTCATGGAGATTTATAAAATCACGAGGGGCGTGGATAAGGTGAGCAGCCGGGGTCCTATTTCCTCAGGTTAGGTGAGTCCAAAACTAGAGCACTGGTTTTAAGTTGAGAGGGCAAAGATTGAAAAGTGATCTAATAGGCAACGCTTTCAAGCTGAGTATGATGTGTGTATGGGAGGAGCTGCCCGATGAAGTAGTGGAGGCTGATAAAATCACAACATTTAAAAGGCTTCCAATTGGGTACATGAATAGGAAGGGTTTTGATGGATACAGGCCAATAGATGGTAAATGGGAATCCATTAGTTCAGAATTCCTTGTTGGCACGGACAAATTGGACCGAAGGTCTGATTCTTTGATCTTAATAAATTAAGATGCATTCCTCTCTTTTGTGGAGAGCTAGCTGAAGCACAGATAATTATCCTTGGAGCTGAGAAGGTGAAGCAGTGATTTCGATCTGGTGCAGATTTGGTTCCAAGGACTTGAATTTGCAGAGAGAGAGAGAGGAATTGTTAACACTGTCACAATTTTTAGTAACTACTTTCAAGTAATTGGCAAATAATACAAGGTGAAAATGTGAACACTATTTTACTCAGAA